>NW_028270142.1:97683300-97985533 GCF_037043375.1 Chiloscyllium plagiosum | reverse complement strand
GATTTAAACAAAATCTTTTCAACATATATAAGAATGTAATTTATATATTTCAAGGTTAACATTAAATCTGTCAGATTATTCCAATGCCCGAGTTTGGATATTCTTCCCCAGAACTGATACTGTGAATTTGGATTGTGAGGCATACTCACTTTCTGAAAATTTATCAATAATATTGTCAGTTGTACCAGTGTTCAGCATTTAAAGCAAGTTCTAATTCTTCTAACTGCTAGTCATTCTTTTACGAAAGCAGGAAGGAGTCAGTCTGTTGTTATGCAAGGCATGTGATTTATATACATCCATTAACATCATTTATATTAGAGGTCGAATTTTGAACTGAGTTTTGGTCTATGTATATGAGGGGATTTGATGATTAACTTGTTAATATTTCTTGAGCCCTTTTTTTTAAACCAGTATGAGAAAGAGATCTTGGAGTCCTAATGGGAATTTGTTTGCGTTGGAGAGTTTTATGAGTAAATGTTGAAGTGTATTTAGCTGTTTTCAGTTAGAAGAATCAGGAATAGTTTTCCTTTTTGTTGACAGGGAAGACCCACAGCTTGGAAAACTTTTGGATTCAGTACATATAACCCTTGGCTGAAATTGGAAGCATGATTGGTTTCTTGGAGCAAGACGTCAGTGCAGAAAAGTCAGAAATAGGTTACCCCAGTGTAAGAGTTTGATTTGGAATTTCCAGGCTAGAGATGTTTGGTTGGAACCCTGAAAGGGCTATTCAAAGCTGAGACTTTCTGAGCTGAGCTGTGTGAATATCTAAGGAAAAGGCTAGCACACTCTCAAAATCTGGAATTGAAAGCAATAGTTAAGTGAAACCTAAATACGTGATAGAATACAGAGACAGTTCCCTGCTCTAAGTACTATGAGGTTGTAGTGATAGCAAAGTATTTTTACTATGTGTTTTGAATTCTTTCATTGAAACACAGAAAATAAGAGGGAGCAAGCTATTTTGTCCTTTGAGACTAGTCCACCGTTCAATATGATCATAGCTGATCATTCAATTCAGTATCCCGTTGCTGTTTCACTACAATCCCTTTAATCCCTTTAAGCCACAAAAAATACATAAAACTCTTTCCTGAAAACATTCAATGTTTTGGCCTTAACAACTTTTTATGGCAGAGAATTCTACAGGTTCACCTCTGAGTGAAAAACATTTCCTCATTTCAGTCCTAAATGGCTTACCCTGTATTCTTAAACTGAGTCACCTCTTTTGGGTTTCTCAGTCATCATATACTGTGTCATCGTGTTAGAATTTTATACGTTTCTATTGAGAGTCTCATTCTTCTAAACGCTATTGAATACAGTCCAAATAGATCCAGTCTCTCTTCATATGTCAGTCCTGCCATCCCAGTAAGCAGTCTGGTAAATCTTTGCTGCACTCCCTTCATAGCCAAAACATCCTTCCTCAGGTAAGGAGACAAAACTACACATAGTACTCCAGGTGTGGCTTCAGCAAGGCTCTGCACAATTGCAACAAGACATTCCTGTTCCTTAACTCGAATCCTTTTACTATGAAGGCCAACATGCCATTTACCTTCTTCACTCCCTCTGTACCTGCATACTTACTTTCAGGAAGTGGTGTACAAGGCCAGCCAATTCTCACTGCAATTTCCATTTTCCCAACTGGATAATAATCTGCTCTTTTGCTACCAAGATGGATGATCTCACATTTATCCATATTTTCTTCACTTGCCATGCTTTTGCCCACTCGCTCAAATCACACTGAAGCATCTCTGCATTCTCCACAGTTCATCCTTCCACTCAGCATTGCAAACTGCTGCAAACTTGGAAAACTTACAAATTCTATTACACGTAAATAGTTTGGTTTAGTTTATTTTATATTATTTCCTTTTGCGTAATAATCTTGTTATTTTATTGTTAAAACCAGATCTGCAGTATTGTGCACTTGTTTTTGAGGGAAAGTCTAACTCATTAAATAAAAAGAAACTCATTAAGCCAGTTTTCAATCTGGAATTTGCCTTGCAATAACACCAGTAGGGATTATAACATTGTCTTCTACAGTTGTTTATTTGAATTACATAGGTCAATGCTAACTCCAATCTGCACTTTCTCCTTCCTAAATAGCTCCCTTACTGGGGAAAATTAGCTTTTTTTTTTTAAGTGTCTTACAATCGACCTGTTCAGTGATGATATGACATACCTCTGGAGCAGGTAGAATTTGAACCTGGGACTCCTGGCTCATTTTTCGTATCATGAAGCTACAGGTACTGATGTTCAGAGAAATTTGGGGAGGTATTTTCAAATCAATGGCATTACACACCTCTGGAGCAGGTGAAACCTGAACCCAGGCCTCCTTGCTCAGAGATGGCGATAGTACCACTGTGTCACAAGAACCCCTTTTTCCTGACTGATATGTTTACTTCAATACCTATTAGGTCCCCCCAATTATACCTACAGCATGTCTTGGCTCATTCTTAAAGAGATCATCATCTATAACATTGTCACGAATAGTATGGTTGGTAAGTTAGAAATGTTCCCTCAATAGTGCTGTCTTCTTTTTTATTTTACTGTAATCACTGAATGTGCTCAGTTTAAATAGCAAATTGCCATTTGTTGACTTTCTGCTCTCCTACTTCTACTTCTCCCTGATCCTCTCTTTTAATCATGCCCTTCCTCACCCTACCCCTCTCCCAACCTCTTACTCACAAGTGAGTGACAGGGAGTAGCAGGTGGAAGTGATGAGCAGGAGGGTTGGGGAGGTGGGTGGTGGTCGCTAGGGGCTATGTGGTTATAGAAAGAGTGGCAGATGACATGGAAACATTTGGGTCACACAAGCAGGGTTATAGGAATTCACAAATGAAACAGTTAAAAGACTGTTAATCAACTATTTGCAACTCCTTTTCATAGAATCATACTGTACAGAAGAGATCTTTCAGCCCATCAAGTCTGCGCTGACAAAAACTACTCTAAATCTTTTGTACAATAAATAGCATTTCTATAGTAAATACAATAAGTTAAATTATGGAATTTCTTACAGTTACAAAACTTACTTCTTAGCTTTTAAGGCTTTGTCTCTCTCCTCAACAAGTTTTCTTTCTTTGGCATCAAAGGTTTCTTTCATCTGTTTGACCTGTGTTTCTAGCTTTGTCAGTACTTCAGCTTTGTTTTGCCACTTCTCACTAGCAGCACTGTAACATCAAAACATCATGGAGATAAAATAATCAGTTCTAATACACAGCTGTTAGTAATCAATAAAAGATTTTTTCAGACTTAGCTGGCTGTTTTATTTTTTATTCCTTCAGGTGATGTGGACTTTGTCAGCTGGGTCATCATTTATTGTTTATCCCTAGCTAACCTTAGAACAATGAGAGCCTTGTTGAACCACTAAAGTCTTTTTGGTGTCGGTACACCCACAGTTCTGTTAGGAAAGCAGTTCCAGGATTTTGACATAGTGACAGTTGGTAAAGTCATCATGACTTGATTTGATGAATTTGAGGATCCCGAAGAAGGTAAGAGTAGTGATTGCAGAGGGATGGCTATACTCTTAAAATCCTGCTTAGATATCGTGGTGGTGTTGAAGGATTGTAGACTTGCTAGAGGTTATACAAATGAACATAAGAAATGTATGGAGCTTTTAAAAAGACAAAGCATTTTTAACCAATTTGATTTGAGTTTTTTTTAAACGATGATTAATGAGGGTAATGCAGTTGATGTGGTGTATGTGGAATTCCAAAAGGAGCTTGAAAGAAAAAGCCTTGTTAGACTTGTCAGCAAAGATGAAATCCATGGTTCAAAAGAGGGACATGGATATGAAGTAGGCTGACTGACAGGAAACAAGCAGGAGGCTGGAAGAACACAGCAAGCAGGCAGCATCAGGAGGTGGAGAAGCCAACATTTCAGGTGTAACCCTTCTTTAGGAAACAGAGCAGTGAACAGTTTATTTGGAATTGATGAGAGGATGTATAGATCGATTTAAGGGCCACTGCTTTTCTCAAGCTTGTTCGTTAAGGAATCAAAGCTAAGGAGACATATATTGAAAAAGTTGAGTTCTTCTCTTTTGTGAAGAGATGGTTGAGACCAGATTTAGTAGTGTTCACAATTATGAGGGATTTAAAGAGAAAGAGTAAACCTGTTCCCATTTGTAAAGGTAGAGAACTAATGGATACTAATTGAAGGTGTTTATCAAAACAAACAATAGAGACATAAGGAGAAATATTTTTCATGCAGGGATTGATTAATATCTAATATGTATTACCTGAGTGTGTGGTGGAGGCAAATATACCTGGGGCTTTCAAAAAGGAATTGAAGAGAAAAACTTGCAGAAGTACAAGGCAAGGGTGGAGGTTGAGACAAACATAGTTTCTTTGCCTAAAGCAGGGAGGAATATGACAGACTGAAAATCTTCTTTCTGTGCTATAACCATTTTATGGTTATAGCACAGAAGTAACCTTGGAATACAGGATTTCTAAACAAATGTCTTACAGTTCAGACCACGTCACCTTTGATCCAGTGCATTTCAAAAAGCTGTCGTCAGCAGAAGTATAAAAATTGACAATTAGCAATTATCCGACTACTGCAATGTGCTTAATTTAATTAAATTCTGTATCCCACTACCCTATCTCAGTCACCTGTGAATTACTGGTGTTGAACACACACTAGGATTTACACTCTACAGCCACTAATATTTATTCTCCACAAAACAGAAGTGTGAAACAGTAATAAAACCGTTTAATGTTTAAATTAAATGTAATAAGAAAATTGACATAATGTTTCAATTGCCCATTTAAAAAATATCCAAATATTGGCTTTTATTCATGCAAGCAGAGATTCTGCCTGCTTTCACTTGTTTGCTCACAGTCAGAGTCACAGAGATGTACAGCATGGAAACAAACCCTTCGGTCCAATCCGTCCATGCCGACCAGATATCCCACCTGCCAGCACCTAGCCCATATCCCTCCAAACCCTTCCTATTCATACACCCATACAAATGCCTCTTAAATGTTGGAGTTGTACCAGGCTCCACCACATCCTCTGGCAGCTCATTCCATACATGTACCACCCTCTGCATGAAAGCGTTGCCCCTTAGGTCTCTTTTATATCTTTCCCCTCTCACCCTAAACCTATGCCCTCTAGTTCTGGACTCCCCGACCCCAGGCAAAAGACCTTGCCTATTTATCCTATCCATGCCCCTCATAATTTTGTAAACCTCTATAAGGTCACCCCTCAGCCTCTGACGCTCCAGGGAAAACAGCCCCAGCCTGTTCAGCCTCTCCCTGTAGCTCAGATCCTCCAACCCTGGCAACATCCTTGTAAATCATTCCTGAACCCTTTCAAGTTTCACAACATCTTTCCAATAGGAAGGAGACCAGAATTGCATGCAATATTCCAACAGTGGCCTAACGAATGTCCTGTACAGCCACAACATGACCTCCCAACTTCTGTACTCAATACTCTGACCAACAAAGGAAAGCATGCCAAACGCCTTCTTCACTATCCTATCTACCTGTACCCATCTCAGATTGATCTCTTTCCTCACTATCTCCCTGGGTCCCACCCCCCCCCCCCCCCCCCCCACCTTACTAGTTTAAATCCTCCCAAGCAGTTCTAGCAAATTTCCCTGCCAGTATATTAGTCCCCTTCCAATTTAGGTGCAATCTGTTCTTCTTGTACAGGTCATTTCTACCCCAAAAGAGATCCCAATGGTCCAAAAATGTGAATCCTTCTCCCATACACCAGCTCCTCAGCCATGCATTCATCTGCTCTATCCTCCTATTCCTGGCCTCACTATCACCTATCATATAGTTCTATCATAATGTAACACAGTGCAACTCAGTCCACAGAGGATGTTAGGGTATTTTGTCTAATCACATTCAAGAACTCAGAGCAGTTGAGCTGAAAAAAATTATCTCAGAGTTCTTTGGAGTTAAGAATTTCATCATTTTAACAATTTGCATCTAACTGGCAATACAATGACAGCATATATAAATAAAATGCATTTCACAAACAGCTTGATAAATCAACACAACAAATTCAGCTCTGGTGAAGGCAGGTCAGTGCTGGTCCCAAGCCCTGTTAAATTATGTCATTGGCATTCATGTTAAGAATTACCCTGCAGGTTCTTGTGCTGAACCCATGAGGAAAGGGCAAGGGTCACCATTCAACAAGGATAGCGAAAGAAGCTGGTCAAAACAGAGGTGAAAAGGTGACCAAACTCAAAACAAAAAGTCTAAATGTTGGCAACCTAACTGTGAGAATCAGACACATAACCGATCTGATGATGAAAAGAGGAATGTAAACCAGGGGTGTCCAGGAATCAAAGTAGAAAGACAAAACAATCAAGAGAAATTCATAGTGAATATAAACTTTATCTTCATGGGTTTGGTGGGAGAAGGAATGAAGTTAGAATAATCATGTGAGAAAATGAAGGACAAGAAGCTGGTAGTGTAAAGAATCAATGAGCAGAATGATGTGCTGTTTCAAGCAGTGGAAGAAAGTTGAAGGCGAGCCTCATTGCATAGGAGGTAAAAATTCACTGCTTTGACCTGTTGTGGAGCGCTCACCTATACCAATGTAATGATTGAGATAGGGGTCATTAGTCTACGTTACATAGGCATGAAGGATGACCACATCTGCAATGTAACTGATATAAGACACGTGACTGGCCAAGAGAAGGGTCATGGGGGAACGGCTATGTGTGAACATGTGAGTTGAGCAGCTACAGATAGAAAGGAATTCATGGGCATCAATGGTGTTGTATATTGTACTTAAAGGGCAGGGTCAGTGGTTTCAAAGAAGGAATTTGGGAACAGGTAGATAATGCAATTTAATTAATATCAAGCAGTGACAGGAGATAAACTTGTACATATGGGGAGAAAAACAGTTGGATATGAGATTATTCATGATGGAGACAGTTTTGGAGAAGTGAGTGAAGAATGAACCAAGATCCAGAAGTTTGCTATTTCACACTAAATAACGATACAAATGGAACTAAAAGATACAAAATCACCTCAATCTACAACAGTGATAGTACAGAAACACATTCTGAATAAATGTTTTATCTATTGTCACTTGCATTTTACAGTGAATAATACAGTAAAATACAGTGAAAAGGTTCAACAGTTGTCTCAATAAAAAAAAGTTCGGAAGTGTTGAGCTTTCTTTGCCAACTCTGAGATCTACTTGGTGTTGATATACATACTGCACTGTTAGACTGAGAGTTCCAGGCTTTTAAACAAGCAACACTGAAGGAATGATGATAATGTTTCCAAGCTTCAGTGGTGAGTAGTTTGGAGGGAAACTTGCAGGTGGTGGAGTCCCCAACTATCTGCTGCCCTTATCCTTCTAAATGATCCTAGTCATGGGTATGGGAGATGCTAAGCAGCTTTGATGGATTTCTTGATGCATCTTGTGGATGGTACACAGTGATACTATTATGTTTCAGTAGTGTTCAGTGGAGCGAAGTTGTGGATGTAGTGCTAATCAAGTAAGCTTTGTCCTGGATGTTATCAAACTTCCTGACAGTTGTTGGAGCTGCAATTGTCCAGGCAAATGAGGAGTATTCCATCACATTCCTGACCTGTACCTTGTAGATGATGGACAAGCTTTGGAGAATCATAAGGTGAGTTACTCACTGCAGGATTCCTAGCTTCTAAACTGCTCTTAAAGTCATATTTATATGTCTAGTTCAGTTTAGTTTCTGGTTAATGGTAACCCCCCAGGATGTTGATAATGGGGCATTCAGTGATCGACACGGTGGCTCAGTGGGGCGGCTTGGTGGCTCAGTGCTTAGCACTGCTGCCTCACAGTGCCACAGACCCAAGTTCAATTCCAGCCTCAGGTGTATGTGGAGTTTACACGTTTTCCCCGTGTGTGGGGTTTTCGCCAGGTGCTCCAGTTTCTTCCTGAAGTCCAAAGATGTGCAGATTAGGTGAACTGGCTATAGGTGAATTATCTATAGTGCTCAGAGATGTGTAGGTAGGTGCATTAGCCATGGGAAATGCAAGATTATGGGGATAGGCTAGGGGGATGGGTCTGGGTGGGATGCTCTTTGAAGGGTTGGTGTGGATTTGGTGGGCCAAATGGCCTATATCCAAACTGTGGGGATTTTATTAAAAAAATATATGATTTGATTATTTTTTGCTGGAGATGGTCATTGGCTAGTACTTGTGTAGCAGGAAAGCGATTTGATACTTATTAGCCCAAATCTTGATATTGTCTAGACAGGCCTCAGTATCTGAGGAGTAACAAATGTGCAATCATCAAAAAAATCCATACGTCTGACAATATACTGGAAGGAAGATCAATATTGAAGCAGCTTAAGATGGTTCGGCCTAGGAACTACCCAGACAAACTCCTGTACAGATGGTCTGGAGCTATGAGGACTGACCTCCAACAACAACAACAACAACGACAACCTTTGTGCTAGGTATGAAACCAATCAGCAGAGAATGTTTCAATAGATTCCCCTTGTTTTGCTTGGATTTGATGCCATTTTGGTCGAAAGCAGTTTGACTTTCAAAGGCAGTCACTCTCACTTCATCCCTGGCATTCAGCTCTTTTGTCCATGCTTGAACCAAGGCTGTAATGATATCAGGAGCTGGCTGGGTCTAACAGAATGCATACTGAGTATCAATGAGCAAAGTACTAAGCAAGTGCTACTTTGAAGAAGGGCTTATGCCCGAAACATCGATTCTCCTGTTCCTTGGATGCTGCCTGACCTGCTGCGCTTTTCCAGCAACACATTTTCAGCTCTGATCTCCAGCATCTGCAGTCTTCACTTTCTCCCCGTCATGTAGATTACATCAACTACACTATCCTCATCACCGAGCCATCTCCTTGAAAAGACTCAGTCAAACCTGTCAGAAATGATTTTGTCCTGACAAAGCCAAACTGAGTATTCTTTATTAATCCTTGCTTCTCCAAATGCAGATTACTTTTGACCCTCCAAACTTTCCCCCAAAAGCTGCTACTGATGTTAGACTCACTAGTCTATAATTTCCTGGTTTATCTCTACCACCCTTACTGAATAATGGTACCACATTTGTCATCTTCTAGTCCACTGGAACCCTCTTGTGACCATAGCAAATTTGAAAATTAAATTTCAGAGCAATTGCAATCTCCTTCCTGCTGTCAACAGGCGCTGGGGATACGTCTTCAGGATTTATCCAGTTTTAATCCCGTTAAAATTGTTAATTCCTCCTCCCTCTCAGTGCTAATTTGTTCAAATTTATCACAGTACCCCTCCCTGATCTCTATATCAACACTGGCCTTCTCTATAGTGAATATAATGCAAAGTACTAATTTAAAACCTTATCTGCGTTCTTCTGGCTCATACAATTTGCCACACTGGTGCCCAGTGCCCACTCTTCCCTTGTTAAGCCTTTCCAAAATCAGCTCATACTCTTGCCCTGGTTTTCCTCTAACTCTTAAAATCCTTATAAAATCCCTTCATAGTTTCCTTTATGTCACCCAGCAGCGTTTATTCATGACCCCTCTTTGCTCTATTCATTTCTTAAGTAACCCCCTACCTTTCCACACCTTACAGGGCTTCTGCTATTTTTAATCCTTTGTATCTATCAGAAATTTCTCAGTTTTACCATATCCACTCTTCTACATTCCTCAATATTTAGGATTCTGTGGACTTGTTGCCCTATCCCTGTTATTTTTATGTGGGCATATTGGCCCGGCATGCTACTATTTTTGAATGACTCTCACTCCTCTGATGTGGATTTTCCTACAAATAGCTGTTTGCAGTTCACCTTGGTCAGATGGTGCCCTAAATTAGAATCAGTTAAAATTGCTCTGACAGATCACACAAAACCAATGGGAGAAGAGAAAATGAATGAATGGATAGAAGTACTTTAGTAAATGAAGCTTTCTCCATCTTCAGCATGAAGATACCGCAAAAATATGTTATCATGAATCAAAGGTGACTAGTTAGAAGACAGGTGCAAGTATGGTAATATAAACTAAATTGTACAATTAAAAATAATACTTTCTTTGAGAAAATTTAAAATTGAAAGCAATTGGCCCAATATCATTGGCCACAATATTCCAATAAATATTGGAAACTAAAATACAGTATTGCAACACTATACAACTGAGAATACACTTTTGTTGGACTTATCCAATATTTAACATTTACCTAAAGGCCATTTTTGTATTCTCCAACTCAATGTCCTTTTCTTCAAGTTGCTGCTTTAGTTCTCTTTTGCGTTCTGTAAGTCTCTCCACTTTTTCTCTGAGATCTTGAGATACGGCAGCTTCATCCTGCAATTGCTCATTGAAGGATCTTTTATCCTGCAGATTTTCCTCACGTATTTTTCTAATCTGTTCATCTCTCTCTTGTAAACCCTGTAAAGGCAAATATACTTTTGATTTGGGCTTTGGTCCCTGCTCAGCAGAGAGAACATGTAACAACTGTAACTGCTTTATAGGCCCTACTATGCTCAGATATGCTACACATTAAAGAATTAAACTCAAACGAATACTGCACCAAAACCTTTTCAAATCTAAGATATATTTGATGGATTTAAAAAATTTTTTTGTCACTAAATTTACTGGAACTATAATGTTTCCATTTAAAGTTGTTATGTTGATCAAGACATGATACGTATCATTACTGTGGAGCAGTATAAACTTGCAAATTGATGCTTTAATATATAAGGTGCAAAAGTGCAGCATTTCTGAGGTTGAATACTGGGGAGACTGAAATAATCTTTCTAAGGAAATTAGCTCAACTATCACCCAAAACAGCCCAAAGGATTGAAGAAATTCAGTGCCAGTTGTGTGAATCAAATTGAAAGTTATATGTGTTGGAAGCAGGCACCATCCACAAAATTAGCTGCTCCCCAAGATGGGACTACTTACCATGTACAATGGGAGACTGAATAGCAAGGTTAGATCTCATGGAATAAGGGGAGAACTAGCAATTTGGATACACAACTGGCTCAAAGGTACAAGACAGAGGGTGGTGGTGGAGGGTTGTTTTTCAGAATGGAGGTTTTTCAGAGTGGAGTGCCACAAGGATCGGTGCTGGGTCCACTACATTTCGTCATTTATATAAACGATTTTGATGTGAGCATAAAAGGTACAGTTAGTAAGTTTGCAGATGATACCAAAATTAGAGGTGTAGTGGACAGCGAGGAAGATTACCTCAGATTACAACAGGATCTTGACCAGATGGGCCAATGGGCTGAGAAGTGGCAGATGGAGTTTAATTTAGATAAATGCAAGGTGCTGCATTTTGGGAAAGCAAATCTTAGCAGGACTTATACACTTAATGGTAAGGCAAACGTGAGTACTGCAGATGCTAGATATCAGAGTCAAGATTAGAATGGTGTTGGAAAAGCATAGCAGGTCAGGCAGCATCCGAGGAGCAGGAAAATCAATGTTCCGGGCAAAAGCCCTTCATCAGGAAGGGCTGAATGGTAAGGTCTTAGAGAGTGTTGCTGAACAAAGAGACCTTGGAGTGCAGGTTCATAGCTCCTTGAAAGTGGAGTCGCAGGTAGATAGGATAGTGAAGAAGGAGCTTGGTATGCTTTCCTTTATTGATCAGAGTATTGAGTACAGGAATTGGGAGGTCATGTTGCAGCTGTACAGGACACTGATTAGGCCACTTTTGGAATATTGCATGCAATTCTGGTCTCCTTCCTATCAGGATGATGTTGTGAAAGTTGAAAAGGTTCAGAAAAGATTTACAAGAATGTTGATAGGGTTGGAGGATTTGAGTATAGGGAGAGATTGAATAGACTGGGGCTGTTTTCCCTGCAGCATCGGAGGTCAAGGGGTGACCTTATAGAGGTTTATAAAATCATGAGGGGGAAGGATAGGATAAATAGATAAAGTCTCTTCCCTGGGGTGGGGGAGTCCAGAACTAGGCATAGGTTTAGGGTGAGAGGGAAAAGTTAAAAAAGTGACTTAAGGGGAAACCTTTTCACGCAGAGGGTGGTATGAGTATGGAGATGAGCTGCTAGATGAGGTGGTGGAGACTAGTACAATTGCAACATTTAAAAGGCATCTGGATGGGCATATGAATAGGAAGGGTTTGGAGGGATATGGGCCGTGTGCTGGCAGGTGGGACTAGATTGGGTTGGGATACCTGGTCGGCATGGACGAGTTGGACCAAAGAGTCTGTTTAAGTGCTGCACATCTCTATGACTATGTAATTTTAACAAATTGTGCTACTTTGCGGGATTTCAAGTGAGTCCCAAATGTGTTGGATTGAGTGGAAGCTTGAACCATAACTTAGCTTTGTAAAACTATAGCAACTTACAGTCAGATTACTGATAGTACCCAAAGCAGAAACTCGCCTTCACAGTACTTTGTGACAACAGAGTCTAAGAATAGGTCGGGGACAGTTTGCCTGTTATGCTCTCTCTATCATGGTCAGTTTTATATTAAGCCTCAGGGCTTGATTTTCAATAGCAAGTCAGGTGGCTGGCAGGCGCATTTTGGTTTGTACAGGCCCATTTATCTCCAATTATTTCAACTGGACAGGGAGTTGGAATAGAATTGGGCTCAGATGCTGGATGACCATGGAGTTGGATATTACTGAGATGTCAATGGCATCTTCTATCATTTTGCTTTTTACTGAGAAGTGGATGGGGATTGTTAATTGGTGGTGTTGGATTTGTCCAAGCTGACAAAAGCGGTAATTGGTCAATTGGATTTGTCCTGGTTTCTCTGCACAGGCCATACCTGAACGATTTTCTGTACTGCTGGTAGATGCCAGTGCTGTATCTATACTGCAGCTTGGCTGGTGGGGGGCAGCTCGTAATAGAGCAACAGTCTTCAATACTATTGCTGAGATGTTGTTAGAACTTATAGCCTTCCTGTATACAATACCTTGAGATCTCGATATTGGATGGAGTGAACTGAATTGGCCGCAGACTGGCATGAATAATACTGCCCTGAGGAGGAAGCTGAGATGAAATCATTCACTTGGCATTTCTGGTTGAATATTGTTGCAAATACTTCAACCTTGTCTTTGCCACTTAAGAGCTGGACTTGCTCAGCATTGAGGAATATTTGTGGAGCCTCCTCCTCTGTTAGTGCTTTAATTGTCCACCACAATTCATGGTTGGATATACCTGGTTATTTGTGCTGGAAGCAGGCATCATCTACAAAATTAGCTGCTCCCAAAGATGGGACTACTTACCATGTACATTGGGAGATTGGATAGCAAGATTAGATCTCATGGAATACGGAGAGAACTAGCAACTTGGATACAGAACTGGCTCGAAGATAAAAGACAGAGGGTGGTGGTGGAGGGCTGTTTTCAGATTTGAGGCCTGTGACCAGTGGAGTGCCACAAGGATCTGATCCATTGGTTGTAAACAGCTCAGTTCTATATGTTACGTACTGTCTCTGCTGTTGCGGATGCTAGTAGCCCTGTGTTGCAGCTTCATCAGACTGGCTGCTAATTTTTTTAGATGTGTTTGATGCTGCTCCTGATACCTTCCTGTACTCTTCATTGAGCCAGAGTTTGATAAAGTTTCTTAGAAGAGATTATGAACAAAAATTAAAGTTCAGAGTATTGAATGCAAAATACTGACCTAATTAGGAGACTGCTTGATCGACATAGTATGGATTATTTGGCTAATGTGACTCTTATTGGCTGAATGTGACTAATAATCTGTGCTGCAGCCTCAACTAGTCACAAGTTAGATTATGGGATGTAAAGGTGCACATCAACGTTTTTCCAATGCCACAAAAGTATCTGTACCTCACGGTGCCTAAGTCAACCTTTTGGTGCCTCAAACAATCTTCCAAAAAAAAAGGTCAATCTATTTGCCAAGAATAAAATGTGAACTGCTGGTGTAGGGAGTCACAATTTTAAAATGCATAGACAACTTGGTAGTGGATAAAAGAGTCAAGGTGGCTGGGTCTGCTTTTTAAATTTTTTTTTTCCCTATTCTCATATCCAGGAGTGCTCTTACATGCAACCCACTTGTGTAGCCAATTAGAAATGTATGTGCAAAACCCATTGTGGCCAATGTCAAACATCAAAGTGATGGAGGGATAGTGGGAAGGGAGTAAATTATAATGGAGTTGGAGGGGCAAATAAAGCACTGTACTCCTGTAGTTCCCACCTCTCTCGAAAGGCATCAAGAGGACTAATGGACACTAAAAGCTCCCTCTCTATGACATCCAGGCATGAACATAATCATGGAAGAGGACAGGGCTCAGCTGATGAGTTCCAGCTGGGCAGGCTGTTGCCTGCTACTCAGGGAACTCATTTCCAACAAACTACGCGTGGAGATTAAAGATTCTATGATTTATCTTTGGTGAGATATTCCAAGGGGCTTAGGAGCAAGTGAAATTAATTATGAATAGTTTTCCAATCTGAAATCCATTCAAGAGGCAGGACATGTTATAGCTAAGTATCTCTGAATGGATCCTGTAAGCTTGGAATAATCTATTGAATAGATTTAAGCATTTCGCACCATGCCCTGAGGTTTTCTTGTTACTGAAACCATTATTTTATATTGGTTCTTGTTTTTCTTTTGAGAAGAATGCTCTAAGTTAAATTTCACCTGTCTCAAACTGTCATTCAACCAGCCTTAAATGCCCTCTTGAAGTCTATCACGATCCTCATCTATTATTATCCTCCTGACAGTTCACACAATACAGGATACTTCAAAGTTTTGTGCTATTTGAAAATTTTGGAATTGTGCCTTTACTTTCAAATCTAGGCTATTAACACATATAGTACATGTGGTTGATTGGTTGTGGCAACTTGACTTTAATTGTATGCATCCTACCCAAGTGTATATGAAAATGAGAGGAGGTTTAACAGAAGCGTCTGTACATGAGTTGTGTTTCTGTATCATGTGTATCTGGACATATGAGCTGCATAATGGAGACACAAACAAATCAAAACATTTGGATTGTCCATTTGCTACCCTCTCTCATGTCTGAAGAATGCAGGAGCCAGCATTGACCTAGACAGCACCTTGTGTTTGATCACTTAACTAAATGGTGCTGAAGAAGCAGAACCCTTTCAGTTGTGGAACATCTCAGAATTGACACTGGTACAGCAATGTGCTTACAGTCAAAAATCTTCCGTGATGGAGAAGCCTCAGACATTTATGAAGTCACATTATGGCGATGTCTGCTTCTGTCTTGCAAAACAGAATAATATGTATTCCCTTGAAGTATGGAACAGTGGACAAATATTCTTCCAGCCTGGAAGAAATCACATGCACAGAAGTTCACAGTCGCAATCACTGTCACAACCACTGGCAATACTATCCTTTACCAGCTGTGATGTCAATGTTGTACAGCAAGTAGTAGATTTCAGCAAGGGCATTATTAGGGAACTGAAGGCATCTAACACACTGGGTGGAATTTAATGAGGACAATGGGAGGTGGGATGATGTTTGTCACCAAAACCATAGCCACAAGGAAACAAAGAGTGTAATTATCAGCAGAGCCACACTTCTGGGGTCCTGGCTTCATAGGGGACATCTCATTGCTCCACTTTCTCCACAGTTATTGGACAATTGGCAGCTTTTTGTTATCAGTAGTATCACTGTAACTTTGTTAATGTAACTGCATGTTGAGTTCCCTATCTGCTCCTGGCTGAATTACTAGGATGGTGATGGAATGAGGCCCTCAACTAGGCATTAATTGCCCACTCAATGGCTACAATTGTCATAGTTACAATTGTCAATGGCTACCTGAAAAATCTCCCCGCAACTTAATGGAGAGAAGCAGGGAGACAACAGGGTTCCCAGCTTGTAAGTACCTGCCTGATCAAGCAGCATTAGGACATGCCACTTTGGGGGACAATAACTCTCACATTAGGGTGCTTGCTGTCAATTAGGCACTTAGTTTCCCTGGGGTCCCTAAAGTCAGTGTGGTGCAGCAGTTTTGGTGAGTGGGATGCTGAGGCTCCCTGCCGTCCTCATAAACACTGACCATTCCTGCACTTAGGTCCCAGTATCTGAATTGCTTCTTGAACGCTTTGGACAAACAAGATATCCTGCTGTGGCAACACACTCTCTATATAGTTTGTTCAAGTTCACGGGGTTTCTAATTTAGTTTGCATGAGCTTTTCATTCTGTACATAGTCATGCATCTGTGCTATTCCTTGAGCGTACTAACACCTTGGCTATAAAGGTATGGATTGTTGAAGTATAAACATACACTGTGGATGACATTTTAGACAAAATGGCAATTATAGTGCCAAAAACCAGGTGTTCAGAGCAGAACTTTGCAACAACTGTTTTTCTAAGTTTTAGAATGAGGGACTTACTTCTTTAAGTTTTCTAATAGTTTCTGTTTGATCATCCACGATCTTTGTTTTTATTTTCAAAGTATTCATGTCCTGTTCATTTTGTTTTTTTAGAGACTCCATCTCTGATGTTAACATTTCAATCCTTGCCTGGAGCCTTCCTCTGTCTTGAGCCAAAGAACTGCCTGTCAAATAAAAAGGAATACATGGACAGATCTTAGCCAAAAATATAAACTGCATTTACTATCTTTATTTATATATTTAATTGCACTTTCATTTTGAAATATATTTATTGAGCAAGACATGTATAATCTCTCCACTAAATATGAATTTAACATAGCAACACAGCTAGTTTGGACAACCAACCACTATATTATTCATTCGCAAGTAAACACATCACTGAATCATCATGAGCGATCACTGAATCATTTAATCCTCTCATCAGTTTTCACGAGATGTGTAACCTGTGCTGTAAATTCTTATTTACCCTTCTTCTCTTATTTTTAATTCTTATTTCTTTTTGCCTCAATTTTAAATAATCAACTCAATTTCATAATTTGATTGAAAAACTGGATCTGCCACACTGGATATAATTAGAAAAGCTTTGCTATATCAATTATAAATTAATTTGTGAAGAGAATGAGAACAAGAAATGAGGCTCAGTACTTAATGGAAAATCCACTGTATGCTCACACTGGCATAAAATTAACACATATGACTGTTTGCCTATGATTTGATAGCCAAGATAAACATATTAAAGAGAGGGTGACAAGCACAGTAGACAAGGGGAAACCAGTAGATGTAGTGTACTTAGATTTCAGAACAGTTTTGATAAAGTGCTGCACAAGAGGCTGAGCAAAGAATCAGGGCTCATATTGTGTGTAATAAATGAGCATAAACTGGTGAATGGATAGAAATCACAGAGTAGGAACTGTTGGGATGGCAAGGTGTAAAAGTGAAATGTCACAAAGATCAAAGGTCTAAATCTCAGCTACTTACAACTTTAATAAGCAATCCAAGTGCACTAGATCCAAGTTTGTTGGTGATTCAAAGCTAGGAGGAAATGTCATCTGTGAGAGGATGCAATGCCTATCCTGTGCCAAGTGTGGAATTGGGTGTGCTTCATGTGGTCTAGGCGACTATGTACGCAAGTATCATTGGCAGCAGCAAAAATATCTGAGCTGCAAATTTTGAACTTGAGTGCTAGCTACAGTCATTGTGGTGTATCCATGAAGTGAGAACTATCTGGATAGCATATTCTATTATAGTTCAAGACAGGTAGCCTACAGGGACTGAATGGGTGACCGCTAAGTAGTTTAGAAAGTCTACGCAGGAATGCAGGAGCGATCTGAGGTGACCTGATTCACTAATCTGTTTTCCATTTTGGACACTGGAGACAGTTCATGTAGCCACACTGTTGCTTTTCTGGTACCAGGACTAAGCATGTCACAAAGTAACTGCAGGACATCCTTTTAATGGATGGTGAAGAGCTGAACGTTGTGCACTACATTGACTCTAATTTCATTGGCAGAAAGAAGGATGAGAATCCTGAAGTAGAAATTAAGGATTAGACAAGAGAATGAAAAGCAGAACTCTATGTCAGTAATCTCAGGCGTGCTCTCGGTACAACATGTTAGTGAATGTAGAAACAGGAAGATTGAGCAAAATATCAAGTGGCTGGAAAAATGGGACAGGAGGGAAGGCTTTGGATTTTTGGGGCACTGTATTAGTTTTGTAGCAGGCGGACTCTGTACAAAGAGAGCAGCATACATCTTATCAGGAAAATTTGGTAGTGTTATTAGAGAAAGCTTTAACAAGCTTGTCTGTGGGAGGGGAACTTGAGAGGAAATTCAGAGAGAATAAAATCAAAGCTCGTTATGAAAGTAAAAATGGTGTAATGGAAAGTAGTAAACAGAAAAACAAAACATAGAATCAACCAGGGTTAAATTAGTGTAGAATAGAAAACACAAAATTAAAAGCTCTCCATTTGAATGCATGCAACATTTGCAACGATGTAGATGAATTAGTGGCATTAGTAGAAGTAAAATGTTATGATTTAATTGCCATAATGGAAACATGGCTGCTTGATGACCATGACTGAAAATGAATATTAAAGGATATTTGACTTTTAGAGAGATAGGCCAAAAAGGAAAAGGAGGTGATGTAGTGCTAATAATACATGACACACTTATTGTAGAGAGAGGATCTCAAAAGACAGGATATAGAATCTGTTTAGGTGGAGCTAAAAAATATGAAGAGGAGCAAATATTCATAGCAGTGGTTTATAAGTCACCAAATAGTATTGACAGTGTCAGGCATTGTCTAAATCAGAAAATTAGAGGTGCATATAACAATACAAATTTTGTAATCATAGACAACTTAAATTCTACATACAGATTAGCTAAAATCAAATGAGCACCCATGTTGTAGAGGGGAAATTCATTGAATGTGTTTGAGCTAGTCTTCTGGATCGGTATGTTGATGACTGTGAGCATATGCTACTTTTGACCTCGTATTATGCAATGAATCAATTGTTTGTTATTAAAAAATACCTTTAGGGTGTAGTGACCCTAGTACATTCAAATTTTCCATTAAGTGTAGAAAAAGACTTAGTTCAAAGTGAAACTCGGGTCTTGTAAAATTCAGCCCAATTTTTCTAATATCCCAGCAGCACAGAAGCAATCATGTTCCATATATTTGATCATTAATGTTTAAACTTACTCATATAACTTTCACTCACATTTCCAAGAGACACAACTGTCTATGCAGGAAGTAATATCATGGTTCTGTTGATGATGGTTATTATACTACTCCATGGGGGGAGCGGGAATATTTATTTTAATTAATTCTGTACTTGTGTTCTACAATGCTTCTGGGAGACTGTGGAGATTGGATTAGAACATTGTACTTCCACTCTGGGATTTAATACAACACAAGAATTCTATATTATGCTAATTCCCAAAATCCAACATAAAATGGATTGGGCAGTTTCAAACAGGCATTGATCACAGACAATGTTCTGTGCTTATTCCAATATCATCTATAATAATGTTGCATGACCAGTTAGCCAACTTGTGACTATCTTACCAGGAGAAAATGGGATGATATGAGAATTTATTTTAGTATTCAATTATCTCTATCATGCTCCATCAGCAAAAAGACTTTCAGAAATGTAGCATTCTCGGGCATTAATGACTGAATGGTGAGCCAGGCTATTAGACATAATAAACAATAGGATAAACACAAAGAACAGTGGATGATGGAAATCTGAAACCAAAACAGAGAGCGCTGGAGATACCCAGAAGGTCTGGCTGAATTTGTGGAAAGCAAAACAGTCATCGTTTCGAGTCAAGTGACCTTTTGTCAGAACTGAAAATAGCTGGGAAAGGATGGTGTTTATGCTAATAATGAGTGGAGTGAGAGGGGAAGATTGATTGTATATGGAGATGGAGCCCATTTATTTGTCTATACCCTTTTCCTCTTTGTCTGGATTTGGAAGAATGTATCAATTTTGCTTCCAATTTCTACCTGCTCTCACCTGCACTTGGTCCACCTCTGACTTCTCCCTTCCCTTCCTTGACATCTGTTTCCATTTCTGGGGATAGGCTGGCCACTGATATCCAATACAAACCCACTCACTCACACGCATCCTCACACCCTACTCACCTATTTTCAACTATTCTCATTAGCATCCTATCTAGCATTTGTCTCCAACTATCCCTTTGTTTGCCTATCCCTTTTTCTCTCTCTCTGGACTGATTCTCCACATATTTTATTGACTCCCCCCAACTACCCTGTCATCAGCAGAAATAATACCTTTTCCCAGCTATTTTCAATTCTGACAAAGAGTTACTCCTATTTAAAATTTTTGTGAAGATTTGTAGCTCGGGAGTTGGTTGGATTCATTGTTGGTCTGTTCGCTGAGTTGGTAGGTTTGTTGGCAGATGTTTTGTTCCCTTGCTAGTGATATCATCAGTGCTGTGTCGACTCCTGTGAAGTGTTGCTGTACTGTTCTACTTTGAATTTATGTGATTCTCTTCGAGCTGTTTCTGGTTGGTGCTGGTTCCGATTTTCCATTGCAGCGGTTTGTATAATGGGTCCAGGTCAACGTGTTTGTTGACGGAGTCCGAAGATGAGTATCACACTTGTCGGAATTCTCTTGCTGTTCTTGTTAACTCATTTATTTCTCTTTACAGATGCTGCCAGCCTTGCTGAGTTTTTCCAGCACACACTGTTTTGTGGAGGGTTGTCTGACAGAAGCAGTGGGAGATCCATCAGTGCTGCTCAAGCACAAATTTGATTTGATTTTGCTTCCACCGTACTACACATCGATACACTCAGCAATTTCTAAAGTTTGACACAACTGCTTATGATTTAGTGCACTTTTCTCTCAATCCTTCTTCACAATTAATCACCAAATTATACTCAGACACAATTATACTCAAGAGTGGCACAGTAAGTGCATTCCGCAAACACCCATTAAAAGCAGATAGGGTTCCAACATGAAATGGGGTGGGGCCATTGTCATTAGAGTGGAGAAACCGTAGCAAAAGAGATTGAATAAAAACTGACCTTTAAGTGCAAACTATGTGCATTTGCCATCAACTCCTGGTGCTTTCCAGTTACAATATTTCTTAGTCAATCAGCAGGCTGAAGCATTGTGCAAACAATACAGTACATTCTATTGGTCCAATTATCAATCAGATCAAACCCAATATTCTTAAGGTTTCTATAATTTTTTGTTCACTTCAAACTCTATCTATTGTTAAATCTTTGTTGCTGTACAGTATTTAAGATAATTCTTAGTTGTTTCACATTGACTTTTTCATGACCTCAACGATATGTAAAGCCTATATTATTTGAATTACTGGAAAAATACTTTGTGCTTTAATTGCATTAGTTTTCACTTGGACTTGGATTGAATTTGGATTTGAAATTAAGGCTGCCAAGGTAGACATTGAAATATATTTTTTCAGTCAATGTAGTTAAATAAAACAGCCTTACCTTGCTGTGCTAACTCCTGTCCCCATATCCTTTTCTCGGCTCGCATGCCATCAATCACAGACTCCTGCGCAGTTAGCTGTGATATCAGTTTAGATTTCTCCTGCTTAAGTAGTTCAATCTGAACTGTTTTCTTCTTCTCTTCCTCAGCTACGTATTCTAGTGCCCGGAACCGGCTCTATATTGCAAATGAAAATTTCAACAATCAACACACACACAATAACCTTGCCCAAGATAATTCCTGCAGAGGTTAATTCAATTTTTATAAAGTTGATTTACTTAAATTACGTTTCGGGAAAATATCATAGAAATTCACTCCTTATGTTGTAAGTCAACTGCATACTAACTGGCAACGAAGTCCTATAATGCTGATCAAAGAACCAAAATGCCTTAAAGCAATGGTGTTTTCTTTCGAAATTCTCATTAGGATGATTACATACAAACACTTTTTCTCAGGCTGCAATTTCAGTATTTGAATCACACCTAAGTGAGTATACTGGAATTCAAATGTTGAATCAAACGTTAACAATTACATAAGGCTAGCAGTGGACATCTGCCTGGATCATATTAGGACATGTGCTAACTGTTCCTGACAAAATTATATATGTACATGTTATTACAGCTTTTGACTGACATCCCACCTGGAAACTGGAGAACATAATTACTTACAAAAAAAAAGACAAAAAACATAATAATTGTTCATCTCGGGCATATCAAATATTACAGTGCAAGGTATGGTGCTAAGGAGATTTGGTTTGCTTAACGTAAGTAACATTTTGCTGTGAATATCAGATTGAACAGTCCAAATAATTCATACAAATCAATTCAAAGCACCAGAAGGTTCTATGCCTGAATTTCATATAACCACCATAAGTGCCACTGCTGAAGCCAAATGTGGAAGTGACAGAACTTCTTTGGCAGCTATTAGGAGTGTATTTATGGCGTTCTATTTTATCAGTGGTAGCTAATGTCCCAATAAAGACAGTGACACACTCTGAAAAGTTCCAGCCTGACACAGGGTTGGCAAGTCAGCAGCATTATCATGAATGATAGCAACTGCTAGGCCTGGACCAGCAGAATTTGAGCACATTAATAGCTATGTATCCTCTAAGTCAGGTTGGTGGTGTCTGTGAGCAACACATTCAGTTGGGCAAGCATGGGCAATGAGGGAAACAAACAGAAACAGAAATTACTGGAGAAACTTTGCTTGTCTGGCAGCAATCTGTGGAGGAAAACAGTTAACATTTGGAGTCCAGTGACCCTTCTTCAGGACAATAGGAGGCAGATGTTGCTGCAGCAGAGATGGGTAATTGCTACCAGGGACCCCCTGCTGTGTGGATCAAAGAGGATCTCACCCAGAACCCTGCTGGAAAGTCACCATGTTTTACTTGGCACTCTCCCCATGTGGCAGAACCTTTACCACCTTTTACTGGTTAGTTGCCAGCAGAGGTGGAAATAGGTCCTTTGTGTAATTGGCCACTTAAATGGTTTAGCTGGGCTCTGTGAAGAGGTAATCTGTCATCTTACCAGCCACAGGCTTGCCAGGTTTGTCTGTCAAAACAGGGTACTGTGTAATAATATATGGCTTCCAGTACACACAAGTACCCCACACTGTGAGCCCAACTGACAATCCTAAATTGATTGCCAGTTTAATTCTTTGCATTTTATTTAACAAATGATCAATTGCAAAATCACATTGGACACATTGTGTTTGGGGATGATTTAGTACCTTGCTTGTTGCAAACAGTTGAAGGGGTTTGGTATTTGATATAGTCTGCCAGTCTCTTTGGTGAGCACCTAACATAGAAACATTTCGCCTTTTGAGTCTGCTCTGCACCTACATACTGTATCATAGCTGCAATAAAATTCACAGACCATATTTATCATTTGTGTCATAGACAGAACGTCTTTTTGGCTTGACAGCAGCTTTCTGTTGGTAGTGAACACCACCTGTGTTGCTATTGTGTAGTAGCAACATAAAATGGCTAACATCACTTGCTTCTCAATTTTTTTAGAAACCTTCCTTTCCAGGGTAATTTGAGGTAGATCGAGCACTTTTCAGAACCAATAACAATATAATTAATTTGATGGCTGATCATCAATGGATCTTTATGGTGATTTGCAGCTTTTCTTCAGCATTATTACTATATATGTTGTGTAATGTATATAAATAGTGGCATCATTTCTGGAAAAATGAAATATGATAATATGATTTTATGAATGCCAATTAAAGATCTAGTTACCTTTTGAAGATTCTGTATATAATGTCTACAACCAGGTGTTCAGTGTGCACATAAGAGTTACAAGGTAAATTATGAGCAGTAGTAGTAATGTGACCTTGTGTGTGTTTGTAGCTTGTACTGCAAGGTTGTCGGCTAAATTGCTTTACAGCTCATCAATTGATTAATAATTATGAACCAAGCTAAATCTTAATCCATGATTCTTCATTAGCCATCTCAAGGGAGCAGTTTAGTTCTGATCTTATGAGCAACAGATGAAATGTTATACATTAAACTCTCTTCAAGGTTATGTTACACACTTATTTCTGCTTAAGATAAGCAAAATGTTGTAGCATTAAAAATTATACTATGGATGTCATATTTTGCAAGCTGTCAACCCTCACATAAGGACAACCATTCTTTCCTTCAGAAAATAATTACTTGCACCTTGATAAAAACAAGAAACTGTGGAAGCTGGAAAACAAAGTGAAAAGTAAAAGTGCTATAAAAACTTTGTTTCTGTCTCCAAACCTACTAAGTTAACATTTTAGGCAGAACCTAATCAGGCTCTGAGCAACATGGGCGATGGAACATGAGAGAAAGAATCGGGCAAGACGCTCAGCAATGCCTATCTTGATGTTGAGCTCAATTCACTGCATCTTATTCGCTTTTCTCAACCATTCTGGACAGTATGTGTGGTACCACCGGAGAGAAACTGATCCACTGGTCAGGGATTTAGGCAGGTAAGTGCTATTGCTGGCATGCCAGGTCGCTTGAGGAGATGGGCTAAGATCATCCATTGCCTCTGTTTGCAAACATTAAGGAGAAATGGGAGTAAACACCTAGAAAGGAGAGGGTGATGTTCAGGTCCTCAGTGTGGCATGTTAATGCCGAGGCTGTAAGTTGAGATGGGACTTCCTCTTCACAAGGACAGTGCAGTGACATTGGCAAGGGCATATAATATACTCTGGGTGAGGGACTTTATTGGCCATCCCTATGTGACGGTCAGAAACGGCACTACTGGTTAAGCGGCTCCAGTCTTAATGAACTTAGCTGCCAGACTTGATCTGCTACAGATGGTGAAGGGTCCAGTAAGAGTGAAGATAGATGTGATCTCATCCTCACACATCTTCCTACCACAGATATATCTGTCCATGACAGTACCAGTTCAAGCTCAAGTTTGGGAAAATATGCTAAATTTTAACAGAAAAATCAAACTAAGACAGTAAAATGGGAATAAGGAATATGATGATCACAGCATGATCACAGGGACAGAGTGTGCAAACCTAAGAATTCAGTAGTACATATGGCTAGAGATTATAAAAAAAGGAAGAGAATAGAACTAAAGGCTCTGAATCTGGACATACGTAACATTCACAACAAAAACAGATGAACTGACAGTGTAAATATAAATAAATATATCTCATCTGATAGCTACCTGGCTGCAAGATGATAAAACTTCATTCTGAGTATGTGACAGTAAAAGACATTTAGTGAAGACAAGATGAAGGTGTAGCTTTGTTCATAAATATTACATTGATACAATGGAGAGAATGTTCAGGAGATCAACTTGGAGAATTAGTATGGAGAAACACAAGACCATAAGACCATAAGACATAGGAGTGGAAGTAAGGCCATTCGGCCCATCGAGTCCACTCCACCATTCAATCATGGCTGAGAAATAGTAAATAGTAAAGCCAAGAAGTTGCTTTTGGAAGTGGTTCATAATCACACTATAGGGATGACATTGTCGGTAAGGCAGATAGACATGGGATATCTCCATCTTTAGACAGGTTGCCAACATACATGAAAAAGACTAAAGAGCAACCTGTGGTAAGTGGAGGGTGGCATAAGAATTAAGAAGTTTGCAATTCATATATATGAGAAAAAATATGGGATGCAAGTAAAGTGGAGTTTCAGGAGCATTAGTTTCTTTTCAGCAGTTTCAGCTCCACTGCTGGCCACAGCTTCAGCAACTACTATCACAATAATGATTATGCCTCCTCCAAATGGGCCAGAATATGTAGATATAAAAATGGCATACTGGCCATTTGTGCTTTAAAATATCCCACAAATGTCTGCCCGCTTTCTGCAAAGGTAGATAGAACAGTTATCAGGCAAACAATAGTATAGGTATCTGATATAATGTAAGGAATAACAGCTATTAATCATTAGTATAGTCATCATCAATTGACTACCTCAAATATTACATAACTTGGTTTACCTTCAGTTCTGAGACTGTTTCCTGCTTGGCTTTTGCCAGTTCTGCAATCTTAGCTTTCTGCTCTTTCACCATGCCAGTTAGCTCCTGAACCAAAGTTCCTGCCTGTTTTTCCTTCTGCTGTGTCTGAGCAAGGACCTGCTCGGTCTTCGCTAGTTCTGCTGTCACATGATCAAACCCACATTTTACCTGTGGATATTTTAAGAAATACATGATTACAGATTAAACATCAAGAAGACAAAAGGTAATATTAATTGTACTTACAGCCATCACAACTCATTAAGAGCAACATGCCTTTATAAAGTGCTTTTACAACCAAAGGACATTCTGAAGTGTTTTTACATGTAATTAAGCTCTTCTGAAGAGTATACAACATTGGAGGAAAAGTAGCAGCCAATCTACATACATAAATTTGCACAAGTAAATATAATATTAACAGATAACTGGGGGAAGAAATGACGAAGTGGTATGATGGCTGGTATTTAGACTGTTAACCTAGCTATTAATTGAGCTGGACTATTAATCCTCAGGAACATTGCCTCAGGAAAGGTTCTGAGTATACGTGGAATTTGATCAGATGGTGAAATTTAAACTCAATAATTACCTGGAATTAAGAGTCGAGTGATGACCAGGAAAACACTGCTGATTTTTCGAAAAACCCATCTGGTTTGCTAATATCTTTAATGGAAGGATATCTGCCATCATTATTTCAACTGGCCTATGTGTGACTCCAGACTCACTGAGCTGCACTTTGAAATGGCACAAAAAACCAGCCAGTCAGTTATCTCAATTTTGAGCAAGTCTCAAGATAGAAATGAAACTGGATGAATTAACTGGATTCAATGTAAGCACCGGAAACGGCAATGGCAAAAATGCCCTGTCAACTCTGCAAAGTGCCAGAAGTTTGGCTAGTGTCAAAACTGTGAGAGCTGTCTCACAGACGAGTCAAGCAACATCAACACAATCTGCAACTTCATGGTCTAGCATATCTCCCACTCTATCATTGACATAACAATGGGCATTGCAAAAAGGCACAGTAGGAGCAGCACCAGGCACACCTAAGAATGAGATGTCAACCTGATGAAGCTACAAATCAGAAGTACCTGCATGACAAAAAGCATAAGCAGCAAGTGATATATAGAGCTAAACGATCCACAATCAATGGATATTATCTGAGCCCTGCAGTCCTGCCACATCCAGTTGTGAATGGTGTTGAACATTCAAACAACTCACTGGAGAAGGACTACACAAATATCCCCATCAGCAGTGGTGGGGGAGCTCAGCACATCAGTGTAAGAGATAAGGCTGAAAAATTCACAATAATCTTCAGCCAGAAGTGTTGAGCAGATGATCCATCTCTGCCTCTTCCTGTGGTCTCCAGTATCGCAAATGCCTGACTTCAGCAAATTTGATTCACTCCATGTGATACCAAGAAATGGTTGGAGGCACTAGATGCTGCAAAGGCAATGGGGGCCCTGACAAAATCACAGCTCCAGATTTTGTTATATCCTGAGTCAAACCGCTCAAGTACAGCTCCAACACAAGTATCTACCCAAAAATGTAGAAAATTACCATGTATGTCCTGTACGTGAGAAGCAGGACAAATCCTACCTGGCGAATTTCTACCTCATCAGTCTATTATCGATTATCAGTAAACGGATGGAAAATGTCATCAACAATGCTATCATGCAGCAGATGCTCAGAAATAATTTGATCACTAACACTCTGTTTGGGCCCTTGCAAAGCTGGAGTCAATAGGAGTCAGGAATAAACTCAGCAATGATCGGAATCAGACCTGGCACATTGGAAGATGGTTGTATTGTTGGAGGTCGGTCATCGCACGTCCAGGACATCTCTACAGATGTTCCTCAGGGTAGGGTCCTAGGCCCGATTCTTTAGCTGCTTCATCAATCACCTTCCCTCTATCAGAAAGTCAGAAGTAGGAATGTTCGCTGATGTCTGCACAATGTTCAGGACCTTTCACAACTCTTCAAGTACTGAAGTAGTCCATGGCAAAATGCAACAAGACCCGAACAATACCAAGACTTGGGCTGAAGTGGCAAGTAACATACACACCAATAAATTCTAGGTAACTACTATCCCTAATAAAAGACAATCTAACCACAGCCATTGACAGTGAAAGGTTTTACCATCACTGAGTCCCCCACTATCAACATCATGGAGGTTACCATTTACCAGAAATTGTATTGGACTCGCTATCTAAATATAGCAGCTAGTACAGGGGTGGGGAACCTGCTGCCTTCTAGGCTATTGTGTGTGGCCTTTTGAATGAATCCAAATTTTGCAGAACAAATCTTTTATTTTTTATTAATATGTTTTTTTCGTCCTTTATTATTTTTATTTTAATCTTAAAATGAATGTATTTAAAATACTAGAGAGTAAAAGAAAATTCAACGAAATAGTTCCCACTTATTGCTGCGAATCTACATTCTCCTACTTAACCAAAATCAAGACGCCCTTAAGGTCACAAATGACGGATACCCAACAGCTAAAACTGCAGACCTCCATGCTGCAACCAAATATTCAAATGCTTTCCTCCAAAAAGCAGTCACAACAAAGTCATTAAAAGGTTAGTTAATTTTAGAATTCACATTTTATTTTCTTTTTTTAGTTAGTACATAGTAGTTAGATTTTTACAAAATAATGTGAATTTTGAAGAATATATAATTGAAGTTTCTTGGATGCGGCCTTATTAGATTACAACACAATGCAGCCTTCCAACATGAAAAGGTTCCCCGCCTCTGAGCTAGTAGAACAGGTTCCAGGCTGGGAATACTGCAGTAAGTAGCTCACCTTCCGACACCCCAAAGCCTATCCACCATTTACAAGGCACAAATCAGGAGTGTGATGGAATACTCCCCACTTGCCTGGTTAAGTGCAACTCTAACATCACTCAAGAAGCTTGTTACCATTCAGGTCACAGCAGCCGGCTTGATTGGTACCATATTCACAAACATCCACTCTCTCTTCATCAACATTCAATTGCAGCAGTGTGTACTATCTACAAGAAGCACTGCAGAAATTAGCCAAAGATCCTAAGACAGCACCTTCCAAACCCATGACCACTTTCATCTCGACATGAACAGCAGAAACATGGGAACACCACCTCATATAAGTTCCCCTCCAACACACTCACCATCCTGATTTGGAACTATATCATCATTCTTTCCTTGTCACTAGGTCAGCATCCTGAAATTCCTTTCCTAAAGGCATTAAGGGTCTACCTTCAGTACATGGACTGCAGCAGTTCAAGAAGGCAGCTCATCACCACCTTCTCAAGGGTGGCAGGGATGAGCAATAAATACCAGCACAGCCAGTGACATTTACATCATATAAGTGAATAAAAAGATTAAAGATAACTTCATTTTGTGGTATTGACTGAGGTCCTAATATTGGCCGAGACATCAGAGATACCTCTTTTGTTTTCACATTGTGCCATGGACTTTTTAATATTTATCTGAGCAGACAGATTAGTTTAATGGAGGAAAGTGAATGTACCAGTTTGAGAGCAACACATGAACCCATTGGGCTGGCTTATTAGTGAATTCAAATTTCACCATTTGGAGTTTGAATCCCATGCCCTCAGAACATTAACCTGAGATTGTGAATTTCTAGTCCAGTGACATCACGAATACGCCATCACCTTCCCCACATTCCATGAATTTGTTTCAGGTATTACCTTACTAAATTTCTTCTATTTCGCTTCCATTGCTATGATCGCTTTGAGTTAGAACAGGTTTAGCATTAGCTATTTAATTTTGCACTGCTTGTACTTGCCAGTAACATGTCTTGTATGTATTTTACTGTTCTACTTGTCATCATGCCTTTAAAGGTGCATCTACTCGAATTTCCAAGTTTGTCTGCTTTTCTAATAGTTTAGTGAATATTAAGTCAGTGCTGTGTACAGCTGCTTGACTTTTTGTCAACTCTTTATTAATTTTAAATAGAGTTCAAATAATGTCTGTTATGTAAATCAGAAGTACAACTTTACAGAATCAGGTCACAGCCAAAGATTTAACCAAGACATAACAATATAATCAAACTACCTACTTGATTTAATTATCTGAAACAGACATAAAAATTTAACATGTTTGACCTTCAACAATCATAGTCACCATAAATATTAAATCAAATTAAACTGATTCCTCTCGGCTGTAGAGACCTTCCACAAAAATATTTTCATCCTTAATTACCTCTTTAAATCGGTTTGCTTCAATGGTAAGAGCCATGCGAAATTCATCCTCCAAAGATGCATACTGCTGACTTAGTAGGTCAATTTTTTCTTGATACCCTTTTAACTGCTGAGCATGTTTCTCTTCTTCTTTTGCAACCTCTCTGGACAAAGCAGCTTGAAATTCTGGTCCACTCAAAGTAACTCTAGATTCCACTTCTTTCCTATTGGATAGATACTTCTGCTTTAAACATTTTACATTGTTAATAATGACATATTTCAAACCTACTTAAACTAAAATCAAGCAAAACTATTGCTATAATTGGTAGAGACCAGAAACATTTTGCTAGGATTATTTTGAAATTAGATTGGAAATATGAAAACCAGATATTTACATGGATTGAATTTTTAAATTCAAGAATTCTATGACACAAAAATGAATTAACATAAGTATTATTAACTAATCTTCATCTCAAATAGTTGTGTTAAATATTTTAATAGTAAAATTAACACATTTATTTCACAAAATTTAACTCGAGTTTCTTTCTGCACCCATTTGACATATACCCAAAAAACTCATCAGAAAATGGAAGATTAACCACTTAGTCTGAATTCCATTTCAAACATCTGTATAGATTTATATATAAATTGAGATTTATTGTGTTTTATAATATTATTTCCCTTCAAATCCTTGGCAACTATCCAAGGGTTGTGGACTTTGAGTTCAACTAATACGTCACTAATGTTTTTAAGCGTAGCCACCTTGTATTAGGACTCTCTGTTAGGAATGTTTTTAAAGACTCTGCAGTCTTGCATTCAGGAAAACTCTCTTTTTCTCACCTTGACGATGCCAGTGTATTGGAAACAGAACACATGCCAATAAACTCCTGATAATTATCTTCTTGATTAATTCCTTTGCTTTACTATTGTTAACTTCCCAGGTTGAAACTTTATTGCTGGAACAGCACAGCAGGTCAGGCAGCATCCAGGGAACAGGAGATTCGACGTTTCGGGCACAGGCCCTTCTTCAGGATTCCTGAAGAAGGGCCTGTGCCCGAAACGTCGAATCTCCTGTTCCCTGGATGCTGCCTGACCTGCTGTGCTGTTCCAGCAATAAAGTTTCAACTTTGATCTCCAGCATCTGCAGACCTCACTTTCTCCTTAACTTCCCAGGTACCATGATCACATCTTCAATTACCAGAACCAAGTTGCTCTTGAAAAGGAATAATCTTTGAGAAATCTAGCTCTTAATAAGGCCTGCACTCCAAATAATAGCTGTTTTTCTGCAAAAGTACAAGAAACATTCAGTACTTCCAGAGCAAAATGGCAAGGTGTAAATTGAGGGTGAATGATAAATTATCAAGCATATGATTTGTTTTCCAAGACACCTTCCTGAACCATGACAGCTGCAAGGAAGGGTACATTTTCTTGAAATGCTTTCGGTGTGTTCCAAACTTAAAATAGCTCTCCTCTGGAAGATAAAAGGTTTATTATGCAAGAATTTTGTAGTTTTATATTAATTATATTTTTGCTGGAGAGGGCAATGAACCTTTTGAAGGAGCAGCTTTACAGAGGATGATCCAAATGCAGAACAGAACAAACCAACCAATGAAAGTCACAATTCAACCAGTTGCTTTCTAATTGTTTCAGCAGTTTTCAGTGTCACTTCTCAAACTTTGTTATTCTCAATCTTATTTCATTCATAATTCTTTGTCTTTTCAGTAATTTCTTACTTTCTATATACATAATATATACATACAATGTAGTGTCCACAGATGAAAAATCAAGCCTTCAAAAACCTTCAAACATAGTCATTGTGCTTAATGATCCATACTGTCCTTCTACAGTCAAGGACTCATTTGCCCTGATAAATTCACTGTCCATAGCTGTATCAGTCATCACAGTTGCCTTTGTTACAATTATGACCCTAAGGGTGTTTAATAGAAACACAATACTCCTCATGTTGACTGTTTCAAATATGTGAACAGCGGGTTCTGATTGCATCCCATAAAATGGCAGGAATCAGGTGGCTACTAATTATTTAACCATTTGCCAGAAGAGTTAACAATACAGAGCGAGTTTTTAAAAATCCTTAATAGCTTAGGGAGCAGTCTCATATTCAGACTTGGCTGAACAAATGGTGTTATAATATATCATCACAATGTTGTCACTTAAAAAAGCATTTAAGTGCTTTAAGAATTAATCGATAAAAATTAGGAGAAAGCAAAAGTGGAAATCTTAGAAATAAAAAACACAGAAATTTCTGGAAAATTACAACTGGTCAATTAGCATCTGCTAAAATAATTAGTTAATATTTAGGTATTTAGTGGACACTTAAAACTAGAATTGTGATAAGGGAGAACTGTCTAAACAGAAGGAAAACAAAACTACTGGTTATGAAATAGGAGTTAGATGATGCAAAGGATCATTTCAGTGAAGCAAAGGAAAAATGCAAAAAGAAAATAAAAGTGCAATAGTTAAAAGAGTGGAATAACAAAAACAGAGTTAACTACATAAGCAGTTTTTAAGCAAGCTCAGAGGTGGGGAAAGAACAAAAGGGAAGGACTGTGAAGGGGTGGAAGGAACAAATGACTATATGTCAGATAATATGATGATGCAAGGCAAAGGAAAATAGGAACTGAAGGAAGAATATATGATAAACAGAATCATCAGCAGCTGCAGTCCAACAATATGGGGACAATGGTTATCTGAAATTGCTGAACTGTTGAGTCCAGAAGGCTGCAAAATGTCTAATCAAAATGTAAGATGCTGTTTGAGCTTGTTATGAGTTTTAATGGAAAAATACTGGGGGGAAATGACAGAGAATGTTGTCCGGTGACCAGAGGGTCAGGATCACACTTGAAGATGAATAGAGGTATTCTTCCAAAATCTCACAATCTGCATTTGGGCTCCTCAACATAAGAGGGCAAAGGATCATAAACAGTGAATACAGCATAGCAAATTGAAAGAATACAAGTAAATTGCTGTGTCACCTGGAAACACTGTTTTGAATCCTTGATGATGGGCGCTTGTGGCACAGTGGCTTTTACTGTGATGAGAGCTGACTAATGGACACTTTGGGCATTCATCCTTCTTCAGAATACATTGCTATCAGGAGTAGAGAGCTATTTATGATGGTGGTGTCCTGCCTCTGAGTCAGGAGTCTGCATTCATGTCTCACTTGCTCCAGAGGTGTGTACTTACCTCTCTGACCAAGTTGACTGGAAAGTATCTGGACCCTTGATAGTAAGAATGGAGAGGGGAAAGAGGTAAAGAGGCAGATGGTATATCTTTAGCACTTACAAAGCAAGGAATTGTGGCAAGTGTAGGAGGTAATGGGGTGGAACAGTGTATTGCTGAGAGAATTATCCTCTACACCACGGATGTTCATTCCCCATATGAAAACGCCCAGCTTCTTCCTTTAAGTTAGCACCAACTAGTTCCCATTCATGAAGACTTTTCTTTGTTTCAATGAATTTATTCTCAGGTTGAGCAGTTTCTCTTTTGACTCCACTCAATTCCTCAAAATATGGTATGCTACGCTAGCATGGTAACTAATTTTCCTTTTTAGGAAAGGTTGTTGTTCTCACAGTATTCATTTTCTTCCCTAGCCTTGATTAACCCAAATATTGTTGTCTGGCATACTGCCTATTCTTGGTCTTTCAAATCTGGAAAATATAGTCAACTTTACTGACAATTTCCACCATTCATCAGATCTCTCTCTTTCTCTTCCATTTCCTTCTATGACATCTTTGTCTACATTTCTAGGGAAAGACTAGCCCTATTCTCAGAACTACTTTAATGACACTTCCTCTCACTTCACTCTTTGTAACTACTATATTCCATCTCTATTACATATTTCTAATGATGCCATGTTCCTTGCCAGTACCTGTGATATGCCTTCCTTTGTTCTCAACCTATGAATCCCCCTCCCCAAACTACAATGGTTCACTGATCCCTTGAGCTCATCAGTTCCATTTTCAAACATCTGTTCTCATCTCTTCTTTCCTCTTCATAACCACAACACAGATTTCCATGTTCTCATTTTCTACCCCACCAGTTTTCATCTGCAATGGATCATCTTACACCATTTTCACCACCAATTTACCCTTTTCCTTCCAGTACTGCATATGGACAGTTCTCTCTATGGGTACCCTGGTCCATGCCTCAATCACACCCAACATTCCAGCCCTTTCCCTTGTAGTACAGAAGTTGAAATACTTGTACTTTTACCTCTCCCTTCCCACTCTCCAAAGCCCCAAACATTTTTTCCTCAGAAAAACTATGATTTACTTGAACTTCAATCAATTTACTATACTGTATTTGCTGTTTATAATGCAGTATCCCCTGCACACTTGAGGAGGTCAAATGCAGACTGTGTGACCACTTTATAGAACGTCAATTCAATTCACAAACATGACCTTGCATTCCAGTCACCTGCCACTTTTGTTTTCTTCTCAGCCTCTCTATATCATCCAATGAGGCTGATCATAAGCTGGAGGAGCAGCAGTTCATTTTTCAAGTAAGCACTTTACAATATTGAGTTCAACAATGTCAAATCATAATATTGCCCCCATTTTTCAGAAGGCTGCTGTTAGTGATAATTCTGGCACTCTCATTTACTCTAGATCCATTTTTTTGCTTCGACATTTGTCCCATAAGCACATTCTTTTACGTTGTACCATCATTCTTTTTGTCATTTAATACCTTCCACCATACTGCAGACCTTCTCTTTTGTCTTTCCCCATGCCTCCGTTAACCTGCCTCTATTCTAGCTTAAAATTTATTACTTGTTTTTTTTTCCCATTTCATGGGATGCCATCATGCTGTTTCACTCTCCACAAATGACAGCTGACACGAGAGAGAGAGAGAGAGAGAGAGAGAGAGTGAGAGAGAGAGACAGACAGAGACAGAGAGAGTCATGTGCTGGAATGGAGGATTTAAGAGGTCATCGAAATAGGTGCAGGGTATGAATTGGCACGAAGAGCATAAGGTCAAGATTCAGCAGTCCAGAGCCACTTGCAATCTGCTGACAGTGTAAATGTTAATCTAAAATTTGCTGGGTCAGCCAAAATGAAGTTAAATAAAGTTAAATTGAATGAGAAGAAATTATATGAACCTATCACCTTCATCCACCTATTGCACTCTTAGCTACCTTCTCCCCAGCCCCACCCTACTCCCATTTATCTCTCCGCCACGGAGGCTCCCAGCCTTATTCCTGATGAAGGACTTTTGCCCAAAACGTCAATTTTCCTGCTCCTCGGATGCTGCCTGACCCTGCTGTGCTTTTCCAGCATCACTCTAATCTTGACTCTGATTTCAGCATCTGCAGTCCTCATTTTTGCTGTGACGTCTGGTAATAACCTAATGATTGGAAAGGTCACCGGTTTTCAAGTGTTTCTGTGTTTTACTAAAGGAATATGCATGTTTGTTTACATGAAGTATTGTAACTCAGCAATAATGGACCGAACTGTTACAGTAACTCTGGAAAAGCTGATATTTTGTTTAACATGGACATAATGAATCAAATGTGATAACATGGATATTATCAGCTAAATTTGAGATTGTCATAGAATTTTGCTGCGTAAGTATCACATCATTGGATGACATAAAAATGGTGGAAAACAAAAACAAGCTGAAGTTTTATGTCAAAGTTCATTAAAAGCAACAGATAAGCCTCTTTCCATGGAGACACCAGCAAGTCCTAATGAATGTAGAAAACATGACGTTTGCAATGTTTACAAGTGATCAGTGAACATTTGCTAGAGACTGGACAGTATTAAGCGTTTGGATGTACAGCTTCTTTACGTGGAAAAATTATAAGAACCCTTGCCTCACAGCAAAATTAACTAGCTGAGATGGAACAGGCTGATAACCTGTTTTGGTCTGATCTTTGGACAAGTCCATGTAAAACGTTCGCTGGTGATTGAAAGCATTGTATGGATAATATTTCTGCAGTATTTTCCATAGCTTACTTTGCTTTAGTAAAGAACATTGGATGAATTCCTTTGTTGGAACTACCTTGGATTTCTGAATCCTGGGTAAACCTGATGGACCAGGCAAAGTGGGAATAGAATCTTACACAGAGCAGAAAGCGTGACTCCATTTTTGCACCACTGACTTGGGCCGCTCAAGAGCAAAACCTTTGGCGTGGATGTTACAATAAGCAGTAAAATTACCAAGATCAGGGTAAGAATCAAAAGAAGCATCATCACTCCTCACTGTAATAGAGGGAGAGATCAGGAAATTAATTGCAAGCTAAATTACAAAAGGTTCCTGATAACAGGAGACACAAGATTAGATTAGATTAGATTCCCTGAATGGGGAAACAGGCCCTTCGGCCCAACCAGTACACACCGACCCTCTGAAGAGTACCCACCCAGACTTGTTTCCCTCCGACTAATGCACCAAACACTATGGGCAAGCAAATATGGCCAAATCACCTGACCTGCACATCTTTGGACTGTGGGAGGAAACCGAAGCACCCAGAGGAAACCCATGCAGACACGGGGAGAATGTGCAAACTCCAACAGACAGTCAACCGAGGCTGGAATCAAACCCGGGTCTCTGGCGCTGAGGCAACAGTGCTAACCACTGTGACACTGTGCCACCCCTCCATCATGCTGCCCCTTGACAAAAATGAATCAAAATGTAGCTAAAACATTAATGAGTGAACAAAAATATTATGTTTTGATTTGATGCATTTCATTAAAGGTCAGGGTACTTCAGTGTCAATTCCTTAAATCATTTTCATTCAAAATGAAGGTCATTAATAATGCCTACTTTGTATTTATAGTTCAGTTGATTAATGATGACTGGAGTAATGAAATTAGTTAAGAAGCTACTGCTACTTACTATTACAGCCATCGTTCGCTGCAGTTAAGTAAAGCAAACAGCTAAATCCAATCAAACACTTGTCCATAAATATTCACCATCCTATTTAAGGCATGTCTTTCCAAATGAGAAACTGCAACAATTGATTACAGAAGCTGTATGTAGTTTTAAAATACACACGTTTCGGCAGCACAATTTGGCTAAAACATTGCTGAAGAATTAGGAATGGTATTTTCCAGAATACTTATCTCTGTTTGCAATAGTGCGATTCCACTAGGGATTGGTTCACATGCTTCGTCCTACGCATTCAATGGTCTTTGTGCCATTCTGCGCATGTGAGATGCCAGCACTGGTCTTCATGCCAGTCTGTGCATGTGTAATGCCAGTCTTTGGGCCACTCCGTGCATGCGTGAGGTCAGTGCCAGTCTTCCTGCCATTCTGCATATGGAGGAGGTCGGTGCCAGTCTTCCTGGAGTTCTATGCATGTGCCATGTCAGTGCCAGTCTTCCTGCTGTTCTGCGCATGCGCGACATTGGTGCCAATCTTCTTGCCTTTCTGCGCATGTGCGAGGTCAGTGCCAGTCTTCCTGCTGTTCTAAGCATGTGCGAGGTCAGTGCCAGTCTTCCTGCTGTTCTAAGCATGTGCGAGGTCAGTGCCAGTCTTCCGGCTGTTTTGCTCAAGCATGAGGTCAGTGCCAGTCTTCTTGTTCTGCACAAGCACAAGGTCAGCTGCCGACAGAGCAGCTTTTTGTGAGAGGTACTGTACAGAGAGCAGCTTGCTTATATTTTTTAAATGTACTATGCTAAGTTTACTTTTATTTTGTTAATAAACATGATTTCAACCTTCATTCAGGCTGTGCTATATGTTGCATTAGAATTTTGGGTGACTTTTGAATGAATGCGAGTGATATTTTTTGCTGGTCTTTCCCTAACCCCACTTTTCCCATAGCCCCCATTATTTCTTTTAAGCCATTTTCTATTAAGTAAAGTTTTGGTGGAATGCAACTACAGCATTATATCTGTATATGTGATACAACATAAAAATCTTCCACTATTATTCCAATAGTAGCAAGTGGAATTAAAAACAACATATTAGAGTATCACATTAAAAGAAGATAAGACAATTCTCTCAGTGAAGCCATTTGCAGTATTATAATGAAACTATACTGGAAACATTAAACAGACACGTACATTATTGCATGGTCAGTTGACATTTTTTATAGTATTTAATTCCCATTTTAATTCTGGGGGATGAGCTCAAGAGCAGGTATGAAGATGGTGAGTTCAGTACTTACCCTACCCAGCCAAGAAAACACACTTGGTGATGACTGCATTATAAGATAGCATGTCTGGAGTCAAGACCAGATCATGTAAGGATGACATATATCCTTCCTTAAAGAACATGAATGAACAAAATGAGTTGTTATGAGAATTGACAGGGATACACCATAAGACTAGCATTTTATTCCAGATTTTTTACTGAAATCAAACTTCACCATCTGCCATGGTGCATTTGAACTCATGTATTCAGAACATTAGCCGAGGTTCTGGATTGCTGGTCTAGTGACATTACCCCTTCACTACTGCCTTGTCTCTCCTCATGTTGAACTTGTTAAGCATTTATTGGTTTTATCTCAGATTTTGAGCATTCTCAGTATTTTGTTTTTGGTCTAATGAGAATCTTACAAACCATGAGATCCCAATCTCTCTGGTGGACAAAAACAACCTTGCAAAAATTGGTATTGCACTTGCAAAGTGATTTTCATGTTCAAGAGCCAGTCAGGTGATGTTAGGAAGTAGGAGTAAGATGACCATTATTTTTAAGAAACAAATTATAATTTTAGCATGCCTTACCTAGTCAATCCAATATTGATTATGTGCTGTTTACATGATGGTATGTCAACTGGAATTCAAGATGTTACTAATCAACAAGAGGGTTGTAAAGGGCTCTGTGGGTCCCACTTGTGGCACAGTAGCAGTGCCCCTGTCCCTGGACCAATATGCTGAGGTTTAAGTCCCACCTGCCCAAAAGGCGTGGTATTTAATCTCTGAACAGGTTGATTAGAAAAGATCTTCACAGCGATAACTGTTAGCAAGATCTTAATGCTTCGGTCCATAGAATGGAAGACAGAATGGAATTGTACAAGAGACATAGCCCCAGTCAGTCAGAAGTCACAAGCTGGTGTTTGGAGATGAACCAATTGAATCACAACCTTTATTGTGCAATCATTCCTTTGTACTTCTTGTGATGGAACTTCATAAATTCTGTGGCTCACAACATACTTATCAACAGATTGATAAGAACTACGAAGACTCAACATCCACAGATGCTACTAGACCTGTTGAGTTTCAAGGTTTAGAGGGCTATGGGCCAAATGCAGGTAAGTGGGACTAGTTTAGTTTGGGAAACTTGTTTGACATTGACGAGTTGTACCAAACGGTTTGTTTCCATGCTGTATGACTCTATTTCATCGACCATCTTCCTTTGTACTAAGCATGATTCTAACCAATGTAGCTCCTCAACATTCCATCGAGTCCAGTTATGCCAGGGGTCCTTCACTTAGTAATGTACTGCTTTGATAAGTGGCCTGGCAGAATCCAAACTGAGCATCAGTGAGCAGGTTATTTGGTGTGCCAGTGACAGCACTGTTGATAACACCTTCCACTTTTCTGTCAATTGAGAGCAGACTGATGGGATGGCAATTAGTCAAGTTGGGTTTTCCCGACATTATGCGCGTAAGGCATAGCTGTGCTATTTTTCACACAGTTCAGTGAAGGCAGTGTTGAACCATATTAGGATAGTGGTAAATGTGGAATATTGAATTAAAAATTCTATCAACTGATTGTTATATCCAAAACTTTTTATAAGTGAAAATATTTTTTAAAGACTGCATTTACTACCATGACACCACTAGGTGGTATAGCAACTGTGCAAAAACACAGTTTTGAAATCAAACTCCTGAGAGTCGCCTCACAGAAATCAGTGAACATAACAATATGGTAGAACTGACTTGTCAGTGTGTTGTTTTATTAAGTTAAAAATCACACAACACCAGGTTATAGTCCAACAGGTTTAATTGGAAGCACACTAGCTTTCGGAGCGACGCTCCTTCATCACTATCACCTGATGAAGGAGCGTCGCTCCGAAAGCTAGTGTGCTTCCAATTAAACCTGTTGGACTATAACCTGGTGTTGTGTGATTTTTAACTTTGTACACCCCAGTCCAATACTGGCATCTCCAAATCATGACTACTAATGTTTTATTAAGTTTGCAACACGATGCTGAAAAAAGACCCGTGCAAAGAGTGCCCCTGAAATGAATTTAAAAAGCGTTAACCCACTAGCACGCTCACAAAGAGCTGTCACCCTTCGCCTTACTCTTTGCTCCACTCCCTGAGCAATAATGATAAATTGGGCAATGAGAGGGTGGGGTAACAGCTAGCAAAAGGGAGGAGGGGCAATTTTCTGAAAAAGGGGGATATTAATCGTTTGAAGCAAGGTGGGGTCAGCAGCCAGCAGCCCAGCCAGGGTGGCGAGAGGCTCTGTTGCAACGGTGTGATGTAACCATCATATCTGCACAAATACAGGTGGCTATCTTGGTGTTGGCAATGCAAGCTCTGTTCATAAAGTAGAAGAAACATGGTACCAAAATGGTAATGCTCATTTGACCACAGATAGATTCAAATATAATTCGATCCATATGAAACCAACACAGCTGTCTGCACTGTAGCAAAGACATTGAAACTTGGCAAATGAGTTGGTACCAAGAATTTGCATTTCCCGATTAGTTCATATGCACATTGAATGTTTCACATTGGAAAATGAAAAGCTCACATTTGAGAATAGTCAGGTTGGAAAGATAATGAAGCTAGACTCCAATAGATACTGTCCTATATTGGAATAACTGTTTTTGAGCAGCAGCATGGAGAGAACAAAAATGAATTTGTGACAACAACAAATGGAACTCTGTTTTTCTCGCTATCTTGGAAAATAGTGTCCAGCGAAATAGTAATTTGGAAAAGCAACCATTTAGTAAAAACTCAAAGATACCTAAACATTCTGCTATTACTGTGGATGCAAGACAACAAATAATAAATTATAATCTTAGGTTTAAAATCTAAACCACAAAGACACTGAAGAACTTATAAACTGCATAGTCTTATTTCTCCCTGTCTGTATTCTGCAGTATTTTCTAAAATTTATTAGCTGCGTTAGTGTTCACTGATATCAATTTTATTAAATTTTCTCAGTGGTAGTAGACAATAAAATTCCATTCTTTGGTAATTGGACCTTTCATTTTCTTCCTAACCAACTTTTAATGAAAATGCAATAGCTGTTCCAAAAAGAATAGTATTTGTTGCAAACTACCAAGAAGGGTTTAAAAAGGGGTGAGTTGATTCCCATTCCTCATCTTTTGTAATAATCTGCAGTGGAATAGCTTGGCTACAGGTGCGCTTAGTTATGGAGCACAAGCTTTCAGTACTATTGCTGCACTATTGTCAAGACCCCATGGCCGTTGGAGTTTCAGATAGTTTCAGTCAATTCTTTGTATTATATGAAGTGAATTCCTGAAGACTAGCCTCTACGATGAGGGTAGGACCTTAAGAGAAAGTTAAGGCAGATTCATCAACTCTACTCTTCTGACTGAAGATGGATGCAAATGGCTCAGTCTCATCTCTGTACTGATTTGCTCAGCTTCCCCACTATTGGGAATAAGATATTAATGGAGCTTCCTCCTCCAGTTAGTTGTTTAATTTTCTGCCCATCCTTCACAACTAGATGGGGCATGTCTTAGATCTGATTGTGGTTGTAGAAGTTCAGTCACAGAATACATTCAAGACCAATATCAGTAGATTTTTATCCGTTAAAAATACCAAGAGATTTTAGGATGGTGCAGGAAAATGGGGTTGAGGTAGATCAGCCATAATTTTGTTGAATGGCAGAGCAGCCTCAATACGCCAAATGTCCTTTTCTTGCTCTTATTTCCTATGTTCATAAACCTGTCTATTGCATGCTGCTCCTCATCTTGCAGATTTACAAGGTTGACAGCTCATTTTTAGGTATGCCTAGTGCTGCTCCTGAAATATCGTCCTGCACCTCTTCACTGAACCAGCTTTGGCAGAATGAGGGAAATGTTAGGTTATAGATTATGGCTGAATACAGTTAGCAGCTACTGATGGCCCACAGAGTCTTCATGGATGCTCAGTATTCAGCTGTCAGGTCTACTCTGAATGTATTTGATATATTGTAATGTCCCATGACACAACGAAGGGTAGCCTCAACGTGAAGACAGAATTTTGTCTCTACAATCACTGCAAGGTGATAAACCATAGCAATGCTATCATGGACATATGCATCTAAAACAAGGGATGAGATCAAGTAGGTTTTTCTCTCTTGTTTGTTCCCTCGCTATCTGCCAGAGGCTCAGTCTTGCAATAAGGACTCAACTGGACCTGGTACAACTGAGCAAATCTCAGTGATAGACAGTGAAGTCCCTCTCCAAGAGTATATAAGATAGACTGCAGCAACTTACCTATACTCCTTGTATTCTACAAACAAATAATGAGTTAGAAGATTATGAAATTAAAATTAAATAATTAAAACTAAGTTAGAAGCACTGCACAATACCAAACTATTGAAATAAAAGCAAGTTTTTAAAAACATTATTAATGTGCAAGATTTTGAACTTGGCTTAGAATTCATGGTACTCCTCAGAATTACTGACTACATAAAGCATCACAGGAATAGCCAATTCCGAATCTACTGAAGTATGGAATCTTTAATCATTATTTTCTGTACCTGTGCACTTGCTCTCTGGAAGTGAGAAGTTCCTGGAGCTCTTGAACCTTTTCCTTCTGCTGTTTGAGTGAAATCTGCAGTAACTCTCCTTCTCTTTGAGCTGCTGAGGCTTTTAGCTCTGCTTCTTGAATTCGTTTCATCTGTGGACAGTAATTGCAAAACTCATTAAAGTGTTACAATAAATCAAAGTTATAATTAATGCAATATCCTTAAAGATTTATGAGTATTTTCAATACCACTAGTATTTTCAAGACTGATCCATTCAAAGTAGAAATACTTTGAACCTTTGGGAAAAAAAATGTCTTGTATATTTTTCGTGCTTCAGGAATTGGAGAACAGTGCTGGAAAATGATCAATGATTCAACAAGGACAGACTCAGTGTTCATTTATGACTAACAGCAAAAATCAATCCTACTTGTTTAAAGTCTTTAAACTAAGTGTACTCCTTTGGAGAACCAGGAACAAAGGCCCGGATCTTCTTGCCTTCAGATATTCAAAAGGATTGTGTGTCCAAAATATGTATTGGAAGCCCTTGGAAATTTCAATAAAGTGACTAAGAGGGAATTGCCTGGGAAGTCAAAACTTCCAATGTACAGATGCATCGTCTAGTGGTATTATCACTAGACTGTTAATCCAGAAACTCAACTAATGCTCTGGAGACTCAGGTTCAAATCCCGCCAGATGGTGGAATTTGAATTCAAAGAACAAAGACAGTACAGCACAGAACAAGCCCTTCAGCCCACGATGTTGTACCGACCATTGATCCTCATGTACGCACCCTCAAATTTCTGTGACCATATGCATGTCCAGCAGTGTCTTAAATGTCCCCAATGACCTTGCTTCCACAACTGCTGCTGGCAATGCATTCCATGCTCTCACAACTCTCTGTGTAAAGAACCCGCCTCTGACATCTCCTCTTTACTTTCCTCCAACTAGCTTAAAACTATGACCCCTCGTGTTAGCCATTTCTGCCCTGGGAAATAGTCTCTGGCTATCAACTCTATCTATGCCTCTCATTATCTTGTATACCTAAAATAGGTCCCCTCTCCTCCTCCTTTCCTCCAATGAAAAAAGGTCCGAGCTCAGTCAACCTCTCTTCATAAGATAAGCCCTCCAGTCCAGGCAGCATCCCGGTAAACCACCTCTGAACCCTCTCCAAAGCATCCACATATTTCCTACAATAGGGTGACCAGAACTGGACGCAGTATTCCAAGTGCGGTCTAACCAAAGTTTTATAGAGCTGCAACAAGATCTCATGACTCTTAAACTCAATCCCCCTGTTAATGAAAAATTCAATGAACAATATCTGGAGTTAAGAATCTACTGATGACCATGAAACCATTGTGGATTATTGGAAAAAAAAATCTAGTTCACTAATATCCTTCAGGGAAGAAATCTGCCATCCTCAACTGGTTAACAAAAAAAGACTTTAGATGCTGGAATTCAAGGTAGATAAACAGGAGGCTGGGAGAACACAGCAAGCCAGCCAGCATCAGGAGGTGGAGAAGCCGATGTTTCGGGTGTAACCCTTCTTCAGGACTGGGGGTGGGTATTAGGGGAGCTGCAGATAAAGGGGCTGGGGCGGGAGAGGCGGGGGGGCAGTGTTGTGAGGTGGGGATAGGTTAAGACAAATAGAAGGTAAGACCTGGTTGCTCGATGGGAGGGATGAATCCAGTAGGTGGCTGAGAGGAGTGGAAGGGAGGGTGATGAGCTGGGAAGGAAGACGGGGGGATGGGAAGGGAAGTTATTTGAAAGTGGAGAACTCAATGTTCAGTCCCTTGGGTTGTAGGCCACCCAGGCAGAAGATGAGGTGTTGTTTCTCCAATTCGTGGTTTGATTCGTTGTGCCAATGCAGGGGGATTAAAATGGGCGGTGACTGGGAGGTCCAGTCGGCCCCTCCAGGCCAGGCTGAGATGCTCGGCGAAATGTTTCCTTAGTTTACGTATGGACTCCCCAAATTAGAGAAGACCACATTGGGAGCACCGGATACAGTCAATTAGGTTGGAGGAGAGGCAGGTGAACCTCTGTCTCACCTGGAAGGATTGTTTGGGGCCCTGGAATGGAGGTGAGGGGGGCTTAGTGTGCTGGCTTTGATGCCACATATTTCAAAGACAATAATGATTCATAATAGCCTGAGAAACTGCACAAAAACGCAATTCCTCTTTTTAGGCAGTCCTTCGGGAGTGAGGATAATTTTCTTTCAGTGCAGAATTGTGGGTGCTGAAGAGCAGAAAATCATCAAGGCTGCTCACAGAATGGCGGCCTTTGTATCTAGAAGTCGGGAGTAAAATGGCAGAAATTATGCTTCAATATGTTGCTATATGAAACTCTGATTAGGTCCCATTTGGGGGTCTGAGAGCAGATCTGGGCACCAAACTTTAGGAAGGACAATGGGAGTATATTGGAGGGTTTACAATGGGGAACTTTAGGGGTTAAGTGAGGAGGAGAGCTAACACAAATAAAGCCCATTTACTCTAAAGTTTAGAAGGTTAAGCAGGGATCTGATTGAAGTTTCTAGATATTAACAGGAAAGTACAGGTCAATAAAAATGAACTATTTCTATTGGTTGGAGATTCTAGATTTAGGGATATAGTCTGAAAAATAGGGCCAGATCATTCAGCAGAGATGTTAGGAAGCACTTCTTCACACACAGGGTAGTCGAGGAATTGTCTTCCATAAAGCAATTGATGGTAGATCATGATTCGGAGATGCCGGTGTTGGACTGGGGTGTACAAAGTTAAAAATCACACAACACCTGGTTATAGTCCAACAGGTTTAATTGGAAGCACACTAGCTTTTGGAGCGACGCTCCTTCATCAGGTGACTATAACCTGGCAGTCCTTCGAGAGTGAGGATAATTTTCTTCCAGTGCAGAATTGTGGGTGCTGAAGAGCAGAAAATCATCAAGGCTGCTCACAGAATGGTGGCCTTTGTATCTAGAAGTCGGGAGTAAAATGGCAGAAATGATGCTTCAATATGTTGCTATATGAAACCCTGATTAGGTCCCATTTGGGGATCTGAGAGCAGATCTGGGCACCAAACTTTAGGAAGGACAATGGGAGTATATTGGAGGGTTGGACTATAACCTGGTGTTGTGTGATGGTAGATCAGTTATTAACATTTAAATCGGAGACAAATACATTTTTGTGAAGCAAAAGGTATTAAGGGATATGGGCCAAAGACAGGTATATTGTTTTAACTCACAGGTCAGCCATGATCTCACTGAATGTTGGAGCAGGCCTGAAGTACTGAGTGGCCTACTTCTGTTTCCATGACTAAATAGTCCAATGCTGGATCCACACACCCTGCCATGCATGGAAAGGTAATGCCTAATGATGTGGTGGATTGGATGCTTGGGTTGTTGTATACTCCTGTGCTTGGTTTCTACCTGGATTTGTTAGCATCTTTGCAGGTACTTCTCCAGTTTGTGCAGTTTTGGACAAGAGATTCCTACAAGTCAGGAGATTATTTTCAGGAAGTATTTTCTCTGCTCTTCTGGTATCGCCTTGATGAAAGCTTAGGAATGGAAAGTTTACTTTGGGAGTATTATGTGAGAAGGGTGTGGCTAGTTCACACAGCTGATTAACAGTAACCAGGGTTTCAATAGTGGGGATGTTGGTCTGAGAGAGGACAGGTAACACAGCTGACCTATAGACAATGAGTTTGGTACCAGGTTTAAGATCTTTGTTGTCAAACACTCTTTTCCAAAGATGATCGAACGCTACCATGGCACACTGAGGTTCCCAAAATATGTGGGAGTCGAACTTAGTATAATTAATCAACAGAAGATCCATCAGATTCTGAAATGAATTGGTAGTTTTGCAACGCACTATACCATTTAGCTTTTAGGTGTCTCTAAAATAGGCGCTTTAAAATTACATTAACAAGCTAAGTTACAAAGCACAGCTACACCATATATTCAATTACCTCTACAGCTTGCTGCTGCAGTCTTTGTGAGTTCGACTTCAAAATTGTTTCTTCAAGTGATTTCAGGAGCTTGCGTTGATCTTCTTCGGTAATCTTTGACTTTCTTGACTCCTCTGTAAGCATCCCTATTTTCTTTTTTAACTCTGCAACATAAGCTTGTAATTGGCTTCTGGCTTCTTTCTCTTTCACGAGCAACTCTTTTAGCCTGGAATTAACATAATAAAAGAAATTTGAATTGAAAATTAAGCAAGTCATTGAATATATTAAGCTCAAACAACCTGTACGTTCCAAAATGATAGAACAAAGGTGTATGACTAAACGGACCACATAATACACATTGTACTGAAGAGTCTAAAAAGGGGTGATTAAATAATGCTTACTTTTTTGACAATCATATATGTACACATGTAATAATTATTATATATTCATGGCTTTTTCCAAAACAAAACGACTGAGCAATCCACTCACACAAAACTAATTTATCTCTTATGGAGGTCAACAACATTTCTTCAGAAATTCTTCAGTGGTACTTTCCAAAAAAATAAAGAGGATGAACAAAATTATATTAATGAGCCATTGCATCATTTACGTATTACGCTGGAATAATGTACAGACCGTGCTACAGAATTGGAGAAATGAAGTAAAATCCTACCACGTGAAAACAGGCCCATCAGCCCAACAAGTCCACACTGACCCTTCTGAAGAGTAACCCATTTACCCCGACTAATGAACCTAAACTACAAATCCCTGAACACTATGAGCAATTTAGCATGGTCGATTCACCAAACCTGCACATCTTTGGTCTGTGGGAGGAAACCGGAGCACATGGAGGAAACCCATGCAGACACGGGGAGAATGTGCAAACTCCACATATACAGGCGCCTGAGGCTGGAGTTGAACCCAGGTTCCTGGTGCTGTGAGGCAGCAGTGCTAGCCACTGAGCCAAGTACTTTAAAACAATGACTTTGTTCATCAGTCATTAAATAATGGCATGCTGTGTTGGTAAGATACTAAACAAGTTGAAAATTAACTTACTGTTTTGAGCAGTCTCTGCAAAACTATTATGTAAGCAACACGACTGACCAAAGTACCAAATTAAAAGCATTGTTTCAAGTACAGTAAATAAAAATAACAACTTTAATGTTCCATCAAAAATGAAGAATGCCAATATTGATATTTAAAACATTTAACTGCTCCCAATACATTTGTGCAAACTTAAACATTGCACTTTCATTACGAACACCAAAAGAAAAATTAAAATCAAAACTAATTACATGGTTGGCCAAATATAAATATTTAACATGTAGACACAATTGTCTATCAAAACACTAAATGCGCCTTCAATAGGCTAGTTCATCTTTATGGTTTTGGTGGCAAAGCACAGTAGAATCATTGCTGAATTATGAAAATAAAACATTTGGAAAATCAGTCAAAATGAAAATGTTATAAAATAATTCACTAATTCTGAGCAGGCTTTGTTAAATTAAATACTCTGGATTTTCAATGTTTGAAGAATACTATAACTATAAACATAAAATCACATAAAAAGGAGCAAGAGGAGGCTGATCAGCTTTTTGATTCTGTTCCAGCAGTGAATGCGATCATAGCTTATTTTAAAACTCAGTACCCTATTCCATTTTCTCCCTTTGAACCTTTTAGCCCTAAGAACTCTCTCTAACGCCTTGAAAATATTCAATGTTTTGGCCTGACCGCTTTCTGTGGCAAAGAATGCCACGGGCTCAACACTCTCTAGGTGAAGAGATTTCTCCTCACCTCATCCAAAATGGCCTACCCTGTATCTATAAACTGTGACCCCTGATTCTGGACTCTTTAGTCATCGGAAATATCCAGTAAGATGGCAGCTGTTATTGAGACCACACCTGGCAGATTGTTTGGAGTCTGGTCTCCTTACCCGAGAAAAGGATGCTCTGGCTAGGGAAGGAGTGCAACAAGATTTATCAGACTGATTCACGGTATGGCAGGACTGACAACTGAAGAGACTGAATTAGTTAGGGCTGTATTCACTGAAGTTTAGAACAATGAGGGTATATCTCATGGAAACCCATTAAACTCTATAACAGGATTAGACAAGATAGACGTAATAAGGATGTTGAATCAAATTGAATTAGCTTTATTGTCACATGTACTCAAATGAGTACAGTGAAAAGTTTATAGGTCACCACTAATAGAGCCATCTTATGTACAAAGGTATTTTGGTACAGGTTCTTCATTTACAAGATTAGTTACATTGTAACAATGTCACCAACACATGGCACCATCTTAGATGCAGACTACCTAGGTACTATTCTTAACTACAGAATAGAGAAATTAAGAAAAAAAGGTTACATTATAGCCATAGGTCAGAAAAACAAGAAGCAAGGTTAAAAAGACAAACATCATAGTCTGTCTCCAAAGACTCTCCGTCACGGACCAGTGAAGGGGGTCTCCACGTGGTCTGACTGTTGGCTGCCGCCATGCTGGGAAACCGGGCCCTGCCCCTCACTTCGCACTGGGCTGCTGGTCGCTGGCATTCCTGCTTCAGGTCACTGCCTTCGCTGCTTTGGAAGCTAGAAGTCGGGGGCTGTGTGTAGGTGTCCGAGGCAGAGGGTCAGAGAAGACAGAAGAGGATAAAAAATGTAGAAGGTAGGGAAGATGGAGGAAAAGAACAGGCAGAGCAGATGAGCTCCATTTAAAATAATGTTGCCAACACTACTATCCTACGGCCTGATTTCAAAACACTTGTATTAATGGATAGTCGTCCGACATGATTAAAACACAGTTTTCAAAGCAAGCATTATAAATGGTACAATTCATTTACGCAAATACTCAAAATAAATCCTACTGTAATTTGAAATAAAACTAATGGATTCCCTCATGCAGAGTATTGTATTCAAAAGACTTAAAATATAAAAGTTATAGTCACTGTTTAGGCAGCCATTATAAACAGGATCATATTTTTTTCCATACATTTTAGTCAGCACCCTTGTATTCTACACTGTAACCTTGTGGTGATAGGAGGTTTTTTTTTGCTGGCACATTACACAGACTATAGTATGAATGAATGAATGAATGAGAATACTTGACACAATCATTATTGTTGATGTTCATAAATCTCTAACTCTTGACACCATCAGCAACACTAGGTATTTTCAAACTGAGATTATTGTGTTATAAGTACTTCCTTCTCTCTTAGTTAAACAAAGAAGTCAGTGTGGTGTGGTTAAACAGCTATTTTTATTCAAAGGGTTTTGTCAGGGTCAGACATAACCTATAACCAACAGCACACACTTCTTCACATACGTCAAGTATTGAGATTTAAGATCAATGATATTGAATAGCTGCTCATATAATTTACAAATCAATATTGGTTCAATTTGCATCACACAAAATAAAGTGCATAAGCCAAATTACAGCACTTCTTTAAAAACAGGGATATTTTTAAAAACTAACTAACACCACTATCATGTAGGGATCCTATGCTTCTACTTTGCCTTAAAATTTCCATATTTATTTCTTGTGGTATAAAATTATTCAATTTGAGTTAAAAATCTCGAATTAATTTAAGAACTGTCCTTCTTTACAATATGGTTTTCCATTGAATTTAGGGTGAAAATTTTACTTAAATTTAAAATTTCTTTTTCTTAAGAAATACGTCGATTTTCATACAGGATTGATAAAACACCATGCATTGAAGCAACACATTTTCATGCTCATTGCTGCAAAGCCAATACTGTTTTACATGTGAAAGGGGGAATAGTTCGTGAACAATCATACTTCCTGTTAAATCTCACTACTCATTTTCCATTAATCAACAGCTTCCAATATTACTTCGAACATTCCTCGGACTCCCACTTATCTCCTCCAATAGTCTTGCACACTGCCACCACTGAAGTAGTGCTCAGACATCTCATGACAACTGCCCAAAACTACCCCAATACAGCATCCACTCCCACTTTATGGACATATTCTCTGACCCAATGACTTACTGCACAAAACGTAGAGACCACAACATCTCTAAATACAATGTGGTCTCTTCTACATTGGGAAATGAAGCATGGACTGGGTGACCACTATGCAGAACACTTACTTTCTGTCTGCAAAAAAGACTTTGAGCTTTCAGTTGCCTGCCACTTCAACACACCATCTGTTCTCTATACAACATCTCTCACTCATGTTGTGGGCGGCACGGTGGCACAGTGGTTAGCACTGCTGCCTCACAGCGCCTGAGACCCGGGTTCAATTCCCGCCTCAGGCGACTGACTGTGTGGAGTTTGCACGTTCTCCCCGTGTCTGCGTGGGTTTCTCCGGGTGCTCCGGTTTCCTCCTACAGTCCAAAGATGTGCAGGTCAGGTGAATTGGCTGTGCTAAATTGCCCGTAGTGTTAGGTAAGGGGTAAATGTAGGGGCATGGGTGGGTTGCGCTTCGGCGGGTCGGTGTGGACTTGTTGGGCCGAAGGGTCTGTTTCCACGCTGTCATGTAATGTAATGTAATCTAATCTAATCTAATCTCTCCACTCTTCCACACCTATCTTCACTATTTCCAGATCTTTGAAACATCCCCATGCACTCTCAAACTTCTCTCCCTCAGTATTCTTAATATGCCTTCTAACTTATAAACTTAAATATCACTGTTCCAATCATCCTATGTATCTTGGATGACAAAGGCCAGATCAGGAGACAGTTACAACTGAGAGAAAAAAAAGATACAAATACGAATATAGGGCAGCTTTCTAGAGTTATATAAACCAGCTTTTTTACCGTTAGTCATTACAGAATTTGAAAATATCTATTGCTGAAATATTTAATCAAAACATCCACCAAAATAATTTTGTAGTTTAATACCTGGTATCATTCTGCTTGATCTATGCTTACCCTCTTCCAACTCTAATATCTTTTCTGAGGTTCTGCATCTAAAAGGAGCATACTGTTGCAGGTAGATAGGATAGTGAAGATGATGTTTCGTATGCTTTCCTTTCTTGATTAGGGTATTGAGTATAGGAGTTGGGAGGTGAGGCCACTTTTGGAATATTGCATGCATTTCTGGTCTCCTTCATATCGGAAGGATGTTGTGAAACTTGAAAGGGTTCAGACAAGATTTACAAGGATGTTGCCAGGGTTAGAGGATTTGAGCTTTAGGGAGAGGCTGAATAGGCTGGGGCTGTTTTCCCTGGAATGTCAAGGGTTTATAAAATCATGAGGGGCATGGATAGGATAAATAAGCAAAGTCTTTTCCCTGGGGTCAGGGAGTCCAGAACTGAGGGCATAGGTTTAGGGTAAGAGGGGAAGTTATAAAAGAGACCTAAGGGCAACTTTTTCACGCAGAGGGTGGCGTGGAATGAGCTGCCAAAGGAAGTGGTGGAGGCTAGTACAATTGCAACATTTAAAAGGCACCTGGATGGGTATATGAATAGGAAGGGTTTAGAGAGATATGGGCCAAGTGTTGACAAATAGGACTAGATTAGGTTGGGATATCTGGTCAGCATGAACGAGTTGGACCAAAGGTTCTGCTTCCGTGCTGTATATTTCTATGACTCTATCACAGAGATTGGTAACAAATGCTGGGCTTGCCAATGACATTCTTATCCCACGAAGAAATAAAAACTGAAACCAGATGGGGTCTGACAAGGCTTTGCAGACATGAACTCACCTCTGAACTGCAATCCCTTTGAGATAAGCTCTACAATTCATCAGCCTTGTTGAATACTTTTTGTATCTATGAACTACGAATGATCTTCCATGGACAACATACTGGTGATAATCTTGCCCCACAAGCTTAATAAGTTTTAAATTAAGTTCTGGGTGTAAGGCAAATTTCTTGGAGAGTTGCATCATTTGAGAAGATTACAAAGTTTATGAGAAACAAGTCCATGGACAGATTTGACAACAAGGATGAGAATTTTTAAATCAAGGCATCACTTGAATGCCTAGGTCGGTAAAAATAGGGCTGGTGAATTAACCACACTTGATATGAGTCAGGTCATGAGGAGCAGAATTTTCGATCAGCTTACATTAATGGAGAATGGAATTACTCATACATACACCCAAATTATATTTGATAATTGACAGAGAATAATGATCTTGGCTTTTAAGGTTATTTAGAACTTAACTACTGCAGTATCTCATTAATTCTTTTCCTAGTTCATTTTATGACTTCATTTTATATAAGAGTAGATTTGAATACATAAAAGCCTTAAGACCTTTGCAGATTTTATTGAACAAATTATCTTCTACGATCTGTTTTGTATGTTAATAGTTGTTTACATACTGTATGCGAAGCTTATGTCACCATAACTTTAAACATTTTATCTTAAAAACCCATGCATCACTGATTAGGAAAATCCTAAGAAGTTAAATATAAACATCAATACTATTTTATTTTTGACATTATAAATGAATGAGAAATATTTAGTATATTGCTCCATTAAATATGAAGTAATATAACATCAAACAATCAGATTAACATTTGTTCTAAGCATGCACCAATGGATTTAAGACCATCTTCTTCCCCAATGTTATCAGAATGACCTCTCATACATTAGAGCTGATTTTCCTCTGCACCTTCTCTGTAGCTGTAACACTATACTCTGCATTCTATTCCATTACTCTGATGCACTTACTATCTTGATAATATAACAATAATAAATCAAATCAAATCAATATGAAACGCAGTGAAATTATCCAGTTTTATAATTCGTGCAAATTCGAAACAATTTCAGCAAGGTCAAATTTGCAATTCAGCAAACAGTATCGGCACAGTCACAAAAACAGATGTTGTTGGGAAAGCTCAGCATGTCTGGCAGCTTCTGTGAAGAGAAATCAAGTTAATGTTCCGGGTCCAGTGACCCTTCCTCAGAACTGTTCTGAGAAAGGGTCACTGGACCCAAAATGTTAACTCTGATTTCTCTCCACAGATGCTGCCAGACCTGCTGAGCTTTTCCAGCAACTTCTGTATTTGTTTCTCATTTACAGCATCTGCAGTTTTTTATTTAGTATTAGCACTGTTATCTTCTTCATTTCATGATAAGTATCACATAATCAACTGCACTGAAATGAAACCTTATTATTATTAATAACATATTTTAATTAACAAAAATGTTATTCCTAATGACCCATACTATCCACAAACATGAACAAGCTCAGTTTTAAAATAACTTCTCAGGAAATTTTGACATTCCAGACTTGTACAATCACAAAGAACAGAGCAGACATTACTGTTGGCTACAAATTAATGACACCGTGTCAGTGACATCACAAGATATTTGTAAGCTTTTGTGGACACTGAAAATTGATGGCATTATTTATACATAGTTTGCAGCTTAACTCGGTCTACAGGGTTTTCCAAAAGTCACATATGAAGGGGAGGCAAGATTGTAGAAAAACCTCTGTGGGTTGAATCAAACATAAAGAAATACTGCAGTGAACGATCTGCACTCATAAATGTTTTCTCATCTGATTATGAAAAGAGATTTGATTATAGTATTTTAGCTGAGGTGTACTTTCCACACTTGGGAGATTTTTCAGTCACATCAGGGTGAATAGTGCTACGACTTCTGTAAAGGGAGTCTCAGACAAGGATTAATATGACCACCACAAATCTGCTGGTCAAGAATTTTGACCAGATCAGACCAGACCAGGGAGCAGCCACAGACAGGGAGAAGCACAATAAGGAGCTAGAAATGGTACAAGGCAAAGAACTGAAAATTCTCTGGAATTCTCTCCCTGAATCTCTTCATTTCTTGACCTTTTTTTGACATGTTCATTAAGACTCACTTCTGTACCCAACAATTTGATCACCTATCCTAATGTCTGCTTGGTATAAAATTTTATATAGTGACGCACATTAAAATGCACGATATAAATGCAAGTTTTTTTTGCAGATTCTGCTAAGAATCTTCATTTGAATTGCTGGGGCACCTACCTTACAGCATCAAGATCACAGTAGGGAATTATTTACACAGGATAATGGTTAGGTTTTATTTATAGTATAATTGCATTATTACATGAATACAGCCAACTTTCGTGACTAGGTACAATTTTAGATACATTTTAAACATCAATGTAGTACCCAAGAATCAACAAGTATAAAGCCTTCATGCTTTGTGATTGGTATTTCTTTTTCCCCATAGAGTGTAAAAGACATTTCGAGAACATTTTAAGTATGGGACATTATACTACACTTAGTGTTATACAAGATACTCTGCCCTGAAGCTGGTCTTAGTCAACTCTACAAAGAACAAAGAACATTACAGCGCAGGAACAGGCCCTTCGGCACTCAAAGCCTGTGCCGATCCAGATCCTGTATCTAAATCTGCTGTCTATTTTCTAAGGATCTGTATCCCTTTGCTACCTGCCCTGTATTTGTCTAGATAAATTGCACTATCGTTCCCGCTCTTACCACCTCTGCTGGCAACGCATTCCAGGCACGCATACGCTCTGCATAAAAAACCTTCCATGTATATCTCCCCTAAATCTTTTCCCTCTCACTTTGAACTTGTGACCCCGAGTAATTGAGTCCCCCACTCTGGGAGAAAGTTTCTTGCTATTCACTCTATCTATACCTCTCATGATTTTGTAGGCCTCAATCAGGTACCCCCCTCAACCGCCTTCTTTCCAATGAAAATAATTCTAATCTACTCAACCTCTCCTCATAGCTAACACCCTCCGTAGCAGACAACATCCTGGTGAACCTCCTTTGCAGCCTCTCCAAAGCGTCCAAATCCTTTTGGTAATGTGGCGACCAGAACTATACACAGTATACCAAATGTGGCCGAACCAAAGTTACAATTGTAACATGACCTGCCAATTCTTGTACTCAATACCCCGTTCGATGAAGGAAAGCATGCCGTATGCCTTCTTGACCACTCTACTGACCTGCGTTGCAACCTTCAGGGAACAATGCACCTTAATACCCAGATCTCTCTGCACATCAATTTTCCCCAAAATGTTTCTATTTACTGTATAGTTCGCTCTGGAATTGCATCTTCCAAAATGCATCACCTCACATTTGTCCGGATTGAACTCCATCTGCTAATTCTCTCCAAACTGTCTGTATTCTGCTGTATTCTCTGACAATCTCCTTCACTATCTGCCACTCCACCAATCTTAGTCATCTTAATCCACAGTCAGATCATTTACTTTACTTTCAAGTTACATAGCCACTGTTTAGATAGTACAAAGTATTCTTGGATGCATTTGACATATATACTGTATTATATTAACACTATAAAGTTCTGATAATAAATAATAAATGTTATTTGAGTACCTGTCTGTTGTATGTACAGCCATGTCATGAAAATCACTTTTCTCATTTGCCTGATTTTGTAGTTCTTTTATGTGGTCTGTCAACTGTTTCACAGTTTGCTCTGCCTTCCATCTCATCTCTCTTTCTTGGTCCAACTCTTGAATAAGGACCTCATAGGAAGGAAGGAACAAAGAACAAAATAACATTATTATTTAAATTGAAAAAAAAATGCAGAAAGCTGCAACATAAGGGACTTAGGGTACTTGTACATTAAATGTAGTAAGCTAACACACAGATGCATCAAATAATCAGGAAGGCTAATGGAATGTTGGCCCTTATTTCAAATGGTTGGAGAATGAGAAAATCTTACTGCAACTGTGCAAGGTGAGACCACATCTGAGTACTGTGAGCAGTACTGGTTCCCTTATTTAAGGAAGATATAATCTGATTGGAGCCAGTAAGACAAGGATGGTCTCTGGTATTGAGGGACTGTATTATGAGCAAAGGTTGAACAGGTTGAGACTTCACTTGTTGGAATTTAGAAGAACAAGAGGTGATCTCATTAACACTTACAGGATTCTTAAGTAGTTTGACAGGGTAAATGAAGAAAGGATACCTTCCCTCATGGGAGACTCCAAGAGCATAATCTTAGGTTAAAGAGAGAGATGACTGGTGGTTATTTAACTTGGAGTCACCACACCTCAGTCGAAGGGTGAGGTTGAGAAGGAGGGACCTTCATGGTAACCAGTGCAGGAATAGAATTGACAATGTTAGTGTCATTCTGCATTTCGAAACTTGTCATCTAGGCAACTGAACTAACCAGCCCCCTCATGTGCATTTATGTACACCCAGAATTGTTCGTCAATAATCTTTGCCTAGAACCATAAATTTCAGCTAAAGAGCAGCAAAGTACTCCCATACCTGTATAATTTAAGGGAAATAAAACCTGAAGCTCATTTTCCAACAAATAAGACATTTTTGGTTTTGTGGCATATCTATTATGTCTTTCAGCTCATTATTTGAAGCCTTTTGTTTGTGACACTCTCATGGCACATTGACTAAACTATTTCAATAGATGTCAGATCTTCTCCATTATTCCACTCGAAAGACACATACTAAATTGGTCATTTAGATTAACTTGCAAGCCAATATGAGCATGAACTAGGAGATTTTAGCACAACTAAATGCTGATGCATGCAGGTATTCAGAAAAAAGGTTTTCCTACAACGATATATTTGTCTAAAATCAGGTGCTGTTGATTAATGTACATTGCTTGTCATTCTTGAATTGATTTTGGAAAAAAAATCATTAATTTCATTACCCTGTATGTGGACTCCTCAGTTGTACTAGTTTTCTTGCTGTCTTGTGATTTGTGTTGAGGTTTTTGCCCAGCTAACAGAGTTTTGGGTACATATCCCACTATTCGGAGCTCAGCAGATTCCACAGGTGAACTGCTGGAGAAGTCTTCACTTCTGAGTTGTTTGTTAGATGATTTCAATTTTCGTAGGCAAGGCTGCTTGTCCCTGTGTTTAAAAATATTTTAATATCCCACACTTTTCATGCTGATGATCACATTTTTGTGATGCATAGTTAATTAATTTCTTTTTAGTCTTTATCAGCTGTTCTTTAAATACAAGATACAGATTCCAACTTGACATATATGCAAATAAACATCCATCGAACCATTCACACGAGCTATTATATTTGAATAGTTACATCTTTCTAAATGTACTTTTCGTTTGCTTTTTTTATTATTCAACATGCAATATAACTATTACTTTGAACCACATTTGAAAAGATCCAGTGGATGACAGAGATATGCAGATATTTGAAATTTACTCATTTTGTGCATATCTCCAGCTGTCATTTAACAATCCATGTCTAAACCATAACCTCCAGCCAGAATTCCATATTTATGGAAGGAAAATAAAGAAAATTTATTTTCTATCTCATAAAGGTACAGTTTTAATGGCATGTTTTTTATGCCTTTTAACCTCAGCTGTTAAGTAATAGCTGATAAGTAATAGCTAAGATTGAGCTATACGTTAACAGCAATTTACTTCCAATTTGTATTTGCCCTGCTTTGAACAGAAAAGAAACAATGCAAACACAGTTAATACTGTAGAAACAAATTGTTCTGTTTATAGTAGTGGGGTTTCACTTTTTTTCCACTGAGAGATCCATCAATTGTTTACCATTAACAGTACTGAGAGAAAAATAGCCAATTTGTATTAAAACAATTCAGCTGCATTTAAGTTAAGAGAAAATTTCCTTCGATGTCAGTGAAAGCAGCCCACAATGAGAAATTCTGTTTGGAAAATGATTCAATAGGCTTTAAAAAAGCAAGTTATGGCTTAAATCGTGAAACAATATCTATCCTTATACCATATCTTTGACAAATATGTTCCAAAACAGAAGAGTTGTTGGCAAGAATTGGAAAAAAAGATAAGATATGATGAAAGCATGATCAAAAAATATCTTTTAGAAAGCTTTTGAAAGCAGGAAGTGCGTTATCAAGGAACTAACAATTTAGTGGTGAAGTCTCAAAGCAGCAGCCAAGACATTTGAAAGAATTGGTTTTCAAGGGAGGGAATGATGCCCAGGAGACCACACGAAGAAGACGACAGGACATGAAATTGGACATATGGCTGCAGGGGTTTGTCAAGGTAGCACTAAGCACATTTCTGCAGTAACATATGAATGAAGATGTACAATATAGATGAAAATTGCAGGACAGGGAACTTACATGAAAGATGCTTCAAACAAAGTGAGTGGGACAAATCAGCTACTATCAAACACCCTCAATGTAATAAAACCACATTCAATGACTTAACTCTAAATTTATCTCACCCGTTACACAAAACACACTTGGCAATCTACTCCTCGGATGGTGCCTGAACTGCTATGCTTTTCCAGCACCCCAGTCTAATCTAGACTCTGGTTTCCAGCATCTGCAGTCTTTGTTTTTACCTAATCTACCAACACCATTCTATACCCCAAAATACTCTGAATTCTCATTCAGTGACATCTAGCTACCTTTATTCAAGAAACACACCACCATCCATTATATACAATCAACCAATCAGCAGAGAGAAGGTTAACGTGTACAGACCAATTTCAAGCATGGTAGACTGACCGATTAGTAATAAGATCTCACCGTATATCCAGCTTCTCCCACTCACACAATAGAGTTTATGTTTTAAAAAAATTGTTCATGGAATGTTGGTGATTATATTAATGATCTGGATGAAGGGACTAGGGGCTTTCTGGTGAAGTTCACCATGATACAAAGCTAGGCGGACAGCAGGTAGTTCTGAGGAGGTGGGGAGGCTGCAGAAAGATTTTGACAGTTTAGGGGAGTGGTCCAAGAAATGGCTGATGAAATTCAATGTGAGCAATTGCGAGGTCTTGCACTTTGGAAAAAAGAATACAGGGATGGACTATTCTCTCAATGTTGAGAAAATTCATAAAGCCAAAGGCATCTGGGAGTGCTCGTCCAAAGGTTGACCTGCAGGTTGAGTCCATGGTTAAGAAAGCAAATATAATGTGCTACTGAGACTTTATAAAACACTAGTTAGGCCCCATTTGGGCTCCACACCTCAGGAAGGACATACTGGCACTGTGGCATGTCCATCGGAGATTCACACGGATGATCCCTGGAATGGTAGGCCTAACATACGATGCACGGCTGAGGATCCTGGGATTGTATTCATTAGAGTTTAGAAGGTTGAGGGGAGACCTAATTGAAGCTTTCAAGATAATACATGGCTTAGGAAGGGTGGACGCTGGGAACTTGTTTCCGTCAGGCAGGGATGCTAGAATCCATGGGCACAGAATTAGAGGGGGTCAATTTAAAACGGAAATGAGGAGACATTTCTTCAGTCAGAGAGTGGTGGGTCTGTGGAATTCATTGCCATGGAGCGTAGTGGAGGCCAGGACATTGAATGTCTTCAAGGCAGAGATTGATAAATTCTTAATCTTGCAAGGAATTAAGGGATACGGGGAAAGTGCAGGTAAGTGGCATTGAAATGCCCATCAGCCATGATTGAATAGTGGAATGGACTTGATGGGCCAAATGGCCTTACTTCCACTCCTATATCTTATGGTCTATGGTGTCACTGACTAGGACAGCATTTATTGCCCACTACTAATCGCCCAGAGGGCAGTTAAGAGTCAACCCCAATTATATGGGTTTGGATTCACATATCGGCCAAAACAGATCCTGAAGGATATTTGTGAGCAAGGTAGAGTTTTCTGACAATTGGCAAAAGTTTAACTAGATTCTTGATTCTAGACTTTTATTGAATTTGAATTCTATAAGCAACTATGGCAGGATTTGAGACCAGGTCTTCAGAAAATTACTTGAATTTCAGGATTAATAGCCTAATGATAATACCACAAGGTCATTACCTCCCCTTCAGTGGAGAATATGCTGCCTGAAATGTTGATACGTAGCAATTTTCAAAGGAACTCTTTTGAAGTAACAAGTGCTCTCTTCAGAACAAAAATGTTAGATGGTGTAACTATACATTTTTTATTCTCAAATGTTGCAGCTCAAAGCATGAAAAACTTGAAACAGCTTTCACATGAATTCTGTGACTGAATTTTGTTCAAAGTGACCAGACAGAAATGTGAGAGAATCCAAGTTGTTCTGCTGAGATTAAACTGACAATATATATGCATTTGAATTACTTTGAAGTTTAACTTTGTAATTTTTCCTCAACTGCAAAATAACCATTTTACTAAAAGTTGATCTAAAAATGAAATGTTTTTTCAATCTATTGGTAATTTTTATGAAGTTATCAATAAGAGCAGTGTGCACAGAAGAGGAAAAATGTGTAATGAATTGTGAAGGACTCTGACAAATTTATTGATACATTTATTCCAATATTGAGACTTATTTATAATGAAAACCATTTTGTAAAAGATAATTGATCCATTAGGAATTACTATTCAGCCTTTCATATTTGTCTTTAACGTCATGCTGACTGGTTTACTTCTGAAGTAAGTTTGATGCTGTAAGCAATGACTGTATGTACTCCATGAAAATGATCAAAATATTATTTACTGATAAAATTTCAGATCATGCAAACTACAGGAATTAGTTTTCAAAAGGATTAGCTTTTTAATTGCAAGAAGGGCATTTGCCTAATACAAAACATCAGTGAAATTAAATTTTGATGTGATACCTCTTTAAAAAAAAGTTCGAAACTCCTGAAGAGACAAAACAGACTGGACTTTCATCAGTAAGTCAGGAATTGGGAGCCGGGAATTTTTCCAATGTCACAATCACATATCTATCCCAGCAGTGCAAGTTTGAAGAGAACTGGGGCCCAGATTTGATAGCAATTAAAAATCTAATTTATAAACAGTTGAAAGGATTGAAAAAAAGACGTAATAAAGGCAACAAGTGTTTCCTAATAATTGTCTAGGGCACCAATATATGTACTAAAGGAATCTCCTCAGAAATGGCAACAATACGGTGTTCAAATCTTGGTCAGAATGGTCTTTATACAGAGTTTTTCTGAAGAAAGTAAATAGTTGGCACAGTGATAACAAAGAAACAAATTTGGAAGTTTCATTTAACAACTGATGTCGAGGTAAACTAAAAGTTGATTATACAACAACCTTGAGGAATCAAAACAAAAATAAATCCATTGTTCCAACAAAGGGCACGGAGATAATAATCAAACAATACATTGAGAAAAATAGAAATTAGATAATGTGGAATGAATTATCAGCGTTGAATAAGTGGAGATGGCCACTGAAGTGAAGAACTTGGTGTCATGGGATAAAAGAGCATTCGACCAAATATGAAAGAAAGTGGGGACAAACTGGTGTCACAATTCATTGGGCTATGTGCTGGAAATCAAGCTCCACTATTGCTGGAGTTGAAAACATAATCTAACAACCAAAGGTCCACAATTTACTGATTGTTGAACTCAGGTTAAAAAAAAACGAAATAAGATTGGTTAAAAACAAAACAGAAAAGAAATATGAATTGCTAACTTACAACTCTCTATAACCTAAACCCTACCCCTTCATAAAAAAATCCAGATTACTAAATTTAATGAGTTTTTTTCTGTTTCTTTCTATTCTTTTTAGTTCTTTGCTGATTAGACAAGGCTGTTTTCATAGCAATGCTGTCTTTCCTTTATTGCTTGAGAATTTACCCCTTTCAGTTTTTTTGAAGGTGGTTTTCCATTTTTCCTTCTAAAAAGGAGAGAATAGTGGTGAGTGGAAGCCAGCTAACTATTACTGAAGACATTCTGGTACCTCCTCACTTGTAGAGAGATGCAAAGATTTTTTGATGCTCTCTTTCCAGCTAGATGTTTCTGTGCTGCATTGGGCCCACACAAGCTGTGGTGACATGGTCAGCAACAAATTAAAATGCTGTTGTCAGGCAATTGTTCTTTGGTTCAGAATCCATCAGCTACATGCTATCTGCTACTGCTCTCACTGTTTCAGGTGAAAGCAATGTTATGTACAACTCGATGTATTGCAGGAAATATAACTTTTAAAACTGCAGCCATCTCTTTGGTCTAAAGCAGAATATTTATTCATTTTTAAAAGTGTAAAATTCAGAAATAAAGGAAATAAAAAGATGCAGCCTTCACACAGATTAGCTACGGGTATACTTTTGGCACATTATAACCTACTATTTTTGGCACATTTTCCACTGCTGTTCTTTCAAATTTTGTGTAAATCGAGCAACCGGTAGAAGAAAACAATGAGTTCGGTCTGCTCAGTCCATTTTGTGTTGTTGTGATGCTTTCAGAGAAGCATTTTTCCCACACCTACAGGCAGTTTACTTAAAAAAAAAGTTCTTCCCACACATCATTTCCCAATGCTTGAGCTTCCAAGATATTGAGTCTAAAGGCATACCCATTTCAAAATCAGATATCTAACGTTACTGAGAACAGGTTGTAGTAGTCAATGATTTCAAGGACCAAACTTTTCTAGTTCATTTAAAACCTAACTTCTTATGAGGTTTGTGCAAACTAAATTATAAAACATCACCACCATTAACTAGCAAATAGGTTACTCAGTGGATGTTTGTTACATACCCCACTTACACCATTTAATGGTTTGGGAATGGGAGGAATGTGAAGCAAGAAAGATCGCACATGATTCGTTCTGTGTCCAACATAGCACCAAGACAAGTGCAGCTGCAAACAGAAGTGTAACATGACCAGTGCAAGCAGTAGCTTCTCTTACAAAAAGAAGCTGGAAAATACAGGAAATATCACATCCACGAGTTATTTCCATGCTTAACTTAGCATACGACATATAAACAGCAAAGGTATTAAATAGTTCAGTAATGATTATTTTGTCTACATCTGAATTTTTGGTCTTCTCAATGCATCTCTTCAACATGCTTTTCTTAGGTAACAGAAAAATACAACTTAAATAAAATATAACCATTGCCAGCTTTATTAGATTTTCAAACTGAAAACTGAATTTAAAGATAATAAATCCACAACAGATAAAAATAATGAAAAACCGAAAGAAGTGCAGACACTGTAAATCAGAAACAAAAACAGAAATTAATGGAAAAGCTCAGCAGGCCTGGCAGCATCTGTGGAGAGAAATCAGAATTAACATTTCTGGTCCAGTGACCCGTTCTCTGTTCTAAGGATGGGTCACTTGACCCAAAATATTAACTCTGATTCCTTTCCACAGATGCTGCCAGATAAAAATGATTTCCTGTTTAGTTCATATTTAGTCAAGGTAAGTTTATAACTCTGCAGTTAAACAACTTATATAATCAGTTTCAGTATTCATGACAATAAACAGATTTTAACTGGCAGGACCAAAGATGAAAGAGTTTGTACAGCAGTTCACATTCAGCGTCTAAATAATTCTAATGGAATTCATACAGTACAGAGCAAATCGATTTGTTGAAATTGCAGAAATTTGAAAATTAATATTAATTCTCTGATGCAAACTTTTTCAATAACAGCACTCTATTGTATCAGCCAATCTATTAGCTGTAATGTCAATGGAGAGACTTTTGGCTAATAAATAAGGTGACAGCCTCAACCAGGTGTAAATCAATATGTAATTACATTTTTAAAACCTTAATAGTTCATTTTGCAGCACAGTACGTTTTCATTTATCTTTAGAAAGAATCCAAAGAAAAGTTTGGCTCAGTTTTAAATTTACCACCAGCAAAAGGATGTAGATTTTGAATGTGGGCACTGCAGTACAGGAATCTTGCATCAAATCTGCTTGCACAAAGGAAGATGGTTATTGGAAATCATCATCTTCGGCACAGAAAATAGCTACAGAAATTGGTAAGGTTAGGATTTTTAACTCCTCAGAAACTGAAGCAGTCTGTGCCAAGATGCAACAAGATTAAGCTAATGAGGGCAAGTGATATGTCTGTCACACAAGTACCAGGAAATGACCATCTCCAAAAAGAAAGAATTTAATCATCTTTCCTTGACATTCAGTGGAACTGCCATCGCTGAATCCCTCACCTACAAATCCCAATGTTTCCAATGACCAGAAACTTGACTGAACCAGCCATATAAAATTATAAAATCATGAAGGGTATAGATAAGGTGAATGGCAGATGACTTTTCCCTAGGGTGGGGATTTCAAGACTAGGGGTCATATTTTTAAGGTGAGAGGAAAACGATTTTAAAAAGACCCAAGGAGAAATTCTTCTTTCACTCAGAGAGTGGTTGATATGTGGAATAAACTTCCAGAGGAAGTGGTGGATGTGGGTACAGTTACAAAGTTTAAAAGGCATTTAGATAAGTACATGAATAAGAAATGCTTGGAGGGATATGGATCAAGCAGAGGAAGGTGGAACTAGTTTAATTTGGGATTATGATCGGCATGGACGAGTTGGACCGAAGGGTCTGCTTCCATGCTGTATAACTCAACGACTCTATATAAATGTGTTAGTTACAAAAGCAGGTTAGAGTTTGGGAGCTCGGTGACAAATAACTCACATCCTGATTCCCCTAAGCCTGCCTACAATCCAGAAGGCAGAAGTCACAAGTGATGGAACACACACCACTTGCCTGGATGACTGCAATTCAAATAACATTCAAGAAGCTCAACACAGTCAAGAGTAAATCAGTCTACCTGGCCAGCACAAAACCATTACTCTAAATATTCACTCCTTCCACAAGTGGCACATAGCAACAGCACCCCAATTCTGTTCTTTCTTCTTGCTGTTGGTTCTGTTGTGGCATATCATTTCAACCTTTCTCTCCTGTTTCTTGTCTACTCGTTCAGTCAAATAGAATATCATAGAATTGTCAGCATGGAAACAATACATAATTGAGACTGATACCAGGTACTTCACATAAGCTTCCTTCTACATTAATTAACTTCCCCATTTACCACACATCTCTATTCTCTCACTCTCATGTATGCGTCCTATCTTCCTGAAAATAAGCCAAAGCTACCCATTTCAATCATTGCACATGCCAATGACTTATTCCATCTGCAATCTTGTACTTATGCCCTTATGTTCACAAATTGAAATAGTTTCTCCACATTCATGCTTACTGAACCCTTTCATAACTTTGAACAATTCTACTGGATCTCCTCTTTACCAGAGAACAAAAGTTTGTTTCATAATTTTTGATAGTTACATCTGGACTTCTCCAGCAGTTACTTCAATATGCAACTACAGAAAGGACAAGAAATCACCATTTATTAGAATACCTAATAATTAATACTTTACTTTTCTGAACACCATCATTTTGTGCAGCAAGGTAATTACTTGCAACATGACAATTAGGGTGTTACTTGTAATTTTCTCCTCCTGCTCAGGTCTGCATAATGAGTGTCTAGCTCTACGCTTTTTTTGTCCAATTTCAGAGACACAGAGATATGGTCAAAACATTAAATATTTAAGAAGGAGATAGATATAGTTCTCAGGACTAAGGGGATCAAAGGGTATGGAAGCAAAAGCTGGACTAGGGTCCTAAATTGGATGATCAGTCTTGACATATTGAATGACAGAGCAGGTTCAAAGGGCTAAACGGCATACTCCTGTTCCTGTTTCCAGCACCATCTTTGCCTTAATCCCAAATCCATACCACACCTTCTAAATATGATTTCTGGCTTCTGTCATCAGTCTTCTCTAGATGTGATGAGACTGCCTTCTCTGTTTAAGGAATCTTGCATCCTGCTACATTTGTGAAGCAGTTTCTCAAGCTCAGTAACACAAACATCACCTGGTTGGCAATGTCCTGGATATTCACGGTTTCCCAAACTCCTCTGTCATGCAAATTCAGCCGAATAATAGTTTCTACAAATATGCTATTCTGAAGCATGGAATTATAGAATAAAAATACAAAGATCAATCTTTGCCATAATCCTCTGCAATTTTTCTTCTTTCATTAATGAAAGTCAGAAAAACAATACCATGAGTAGGATGAAATGACTTACTAAATTTAAAGCTAAATTTCTGTTCATGCAAAATGCGATCTACTCACCTTGCTATTGTCTCACATTGCAGGTCTCTGGACTAAATTTCAACAGGAGCTATTGAGTCGCCCGAATTCTTCTGACAAATAACTTCACTTTTATCTCTACTAAACTATATCAGCAGTAAATTCTTCAAGGGTTCAATGTTGACCACAAAAAACAAATGGATTAAAAAAAATGTAATCCATTCAACAGAGGGTGGTGGTGGAGGGTTGTTTTTCAGATTGGAGGCCTGTGACCAGTGGAGTTCTGCAAGGATTGGTGCTGGGTCCTCTACTTTTTGTCATTTATATAAATGATTTGAATGCGAGCTTAAGTGGTACAGTTAATAAGTGTGCAGATTACACCAAAATTGGAGGTGTAGTGGACAACGAAGAAGGTTACCTTGGACTACAATGGGATCTTGATCAGATGAGGAGTGGCAGATGGAGTTTCAATTAGATAAATGCGAGGTGCTGCATTTTGGGAAAGCAAATCTTAGCAGGACTTATACACTTAATGGTAAAGTCCTAGGGAGTGTTGCTGAACAAAGACACCTTGGAGTGCAGGTTCATAGCTCCTTGAAAGTGAAGTTGCAGATAGATAGGATAGTGAAGAAGGCATTTGGTATGCTTTCCTTCATTGGTCAGAGTATTGAGTACAGGAATTGGGAGGTCATGTTGCGGCTGTATAGGACATTATTTAGGTCACTGTTGGGATATTTCGTGCAATTCTGGCTTCCTTATCAGAAGGATGTTGTGAAACTTGAAAGGATTCAGAAATGATTTACAAGGATGTTGCCAGGATTGGAAGATTTGAGCTATAAGGAGAGGTTGAATAGGTAGGGCTGTTTTCCCTGGAGAATCGGAGGCTGAGGGGTGACCTTATAAATGTTTATAAAATCATGGAGGGGCATGGATAGGATAAATAGACAAGGTCTTTTACCTGGGGTGGGGGAGTCCAGAACTAGAGGGCATAGGTTTAAGGTGAGAGGGGGAAGATATAAAAGAGATCTAACGGGCAATTTTTTCACACAGAGGGTGGTGCATGTGTGGAATGGGCTGCCAGACGAAGTGGTGGATGCTAGTATAATTGCAACATTTAAAAGATATTTGGATGGGTATTTGAATAGGAAGAGTTTGGAGGGATAAGGGCCAGATGCTGCCTGGTGGGACTCGATTGGGTTGGGATATCTGGTTGGCATGGACAAATTGGACCAAAGGGTCTGTTTCCGTGCTGTACATCTCCGTGATTCTATGACTTACTTCCAATTGCCCCACTTAATGGAGCTGGCACAGAGGTCAGGCAGCTAACTGCTTAGCAGGTGGCACATTGGCCAACTGAATATTTTAATGAGCATTCGATTTGATCTGCTCTGCTGATTTATCCCTGGATGATCAGTCTTCCGTTGAGATGAACAAATTATAAAAGGTTTTAATAGAATATCATTATTTAAAAAAAACATGTAAAGAGATTTTCCTTATGTCTTACTACATGGATTGTATAATCTAACTTAACACATGAGTTGGATCATCTCTGGAGTTGCAATTATCATCAATGTACTGCTCTGCTCCTATTTTTGCCCATGCTGATGGTGCTCTGCATTCCTGGCTAGGCTTTCTCAGTCTGGCATCTTCAGAAATGTCAAGTACAGCATTTATCCAAGAATTATCACCACACTGCTACAGCACAGATAAGTGAGAAAGTGGATAGGTTGATGGTGGTGTAGGAAGACAAATAAAGGATAGTCAGTCAAGAGGAGTTTTAAGGTCAAGGACAAGTCAAGTATCATCTGATGGGAGAGGTGACTAAAGGACTGTAGATGGGGCATGATAGACATATTGGGTCACAGAGGTGGTCAGCTTGTTAGAGGAAGTAAGTGAGGACTACAGATGCTGGAGGTCAGAGTCAAAAAATTTGGTACTGGTAAGGCACAGCTGGTCAGGCAGCATCTGAAGGGAGGACAGTCGATGCTTTGAGCATTGGGTCTTCATCAGAGGAAGTAAACCTGTCAGGGTTGGGGGTGTGGGGGGAAAGCTGGAGTTGTTTGGATGTGGTAGTTAGACTAGGATTTTTGTCTAGCATTCCCAGGTAACTATTCACATAAGTAAGTCAAAAGCATCCAGAGTCTTCAATTTTAATTCGGAGTTGGAGACTGTTGTGGATGGTCCCAGATAGCAGAGGAATTGCTGTCAGAGATTTAAGCTTCTTGCACAATTCTATTGGATATGAGAGCGTCAGGATTCTGCAGGGTGTCAACATGTATCTCGGTGTCTCCAATAATCCAGAGACTGAAAGATCTGAGTCATGCTTTCGAAGACCAATCATAGGATATATAGCTTTTTTTTTTACAAAATGCCCATAAATGCTGCAGTAGAAATCTTTAGTAAATGCACTGAATGCAGAAATGTGTTCATCATGCAGTGTTAAAACAGTTGTTTAAGCAGGAATAAAATAGGAATGAATCAGTGATAGAAGCTTCACTATTTATTGTGTGTGCATGGGATGTGGTCACTGCTGGCTTTGCCACATTTATTGCCCATCCCTAACAATCCTGGAGAAGATGGTGGAGAGCTGTTTTCAATGATTTGCTATAATCCTTGGGAGTGTAGTGACAACCATAGTCTTGCTCGGAAGGGAGGGCTAAATATTTTCAGCCTTCCCAAAAAACATGTTCAATGGAACGAGTCAATTGGGAAAATATGGGACGATCAGAAAAATTAGATTCTGGATGTTGCGAAGAGAGTCTAATTCTGCTACCAAATTTCAAATGGAAAGATGATAATTTCATGAGTGAGCAGACATAGGCATATCTGCATGCATTCATGGTTATTAGGATCTAATCTTGCCCTATTTATATGCAGTTTCTGTTTTTCCTACAAACTGGAGAGAATATAGATGGCAACAATTCCCAACATGATTGTCAGTGTATGTACCTGACAGCTGCAGCTCATGGCTTGTTGGACTTAGGCCTTCATTTTGGACAGGAGCCCCCAGAAATTGTAAGCACGTTTCATGAGCAGTGACCATCTGCACCCCGTGTCCACAGAGGTTGGCATCACTCATTCACCAGCCTTAGCACATCTGGAAACAAATATAACTCGCTTAGAACAGAGTTCTTCATTTAAAATTGCACTTTACAATGAAAGGTGCCCATGTGCTCCAATGCTGCTGGTATTTCACTATGAGCACAATATAAGGAAATATGTTATGGATTGGGCAACGTTCATCCTCTAGGTTTCTGGCTTGCTGTTGCAGTGCTCACTCACTTTGTGCCTATGTGGATGCTCACAGAATTTCTGCAATGCCTTGTCTTTTTGCACTTTGCTGCCTTATTCAGAACTAATAGACTCTCAGTATTATGTAGCCATGGCACTTTTTGGTTTTTGATTCCGAAAGCAGAGGAAACAGCTTACCTGCATCGACCCTGACTATCCCTTTATGTAATTTATAGGTTTCATTGAGATTACCTTGCATTCTTCAAAACTTTAGGGAATACAAGCCCAACTCTCTTCATAGGTCAGCTCTGTCATTCACTGTCTTCAAGTCCAGTGAAGACCTTTATTGCATGTCCTCAATAGTATCAATGATAATTATGTCTTTCCAGATCTTTCCAAAGATGACCAAAACTGCATTCAATACACGTGGCACTATCTAACCAAGCTCCTGTACAACTGAAGACTTTCTCTGTACCCAAATCCTCAAAGAATCTGATATAACATGATAAAACTGTTATCAATTCTCATAATAAATCATTCAAGCAAAATTGTACATGAAAAGTTTTGGAAATGAACTTCATATCAAGAATACCCATGCAACATACAGCAGAGGTTTGTGAGAGAGAATTGTTTTAAAGCATCATCATCCAAATGTAACCTGCAAACAAAGAAAATTGAACTTTGAACATTTGATTTCAAAATCATTTAAGGCCACTATAACCCTAAAAGAAACCTCAATATTATAGCTGCAAGAGAGAAAATAATTGGATACTGTCTATCTTTAATCTCTGAATCATTCATGAAACATTGGTAACCCAAGGATTTTCTGCCTACAGTGTGATTTGCTTCAAGGATATCCTGCTGGGAATCGATAAAAGACAGCTTAAAAGAATAGGGAAAGAGGTAACAAAATTCAATCTTTTCTCATGAATAAAGATTATTCTTAGAATTTTATGAAAAAACAAAAATTAAAGCACAGCATGCCAAGTGAGTGAAGTGCAACAAAACAACTTAAACCAACCATGCATTTAATTGTAATCAGACAAAAACTGACATCAAGCATAGGAATCATGACGATGGGTCAATAAAAACTTAGTCAAACTGGTTCAAGCAAAATCTTAAATGACAATTTAAGACAAGTAGAGGAGCTAAAGGGAATTACAGATTAAATCACTGAAGTGGGCTGCCCAAGATTCCAGAGATGAAGGAATTGAGCACCTGTGAAGGTTGAAGGTGACAGAGATAGGAGTATTGGGTCCATGAAGCAATTTGAACATAAGAATGAGAATTTTAAGTTTGAATTGTTAGTAAATTGGGAATGAATGGAGGTTAGCTTGTGCAGTTGTGCTAAGTGAATGAGATGTAATGCAGATGAAGATACCAACAACAAAGTTCTGAACAGATTCAAGCTTGTAGAATTTGGTAAATTCAGTGCCTGAAGAAGAGCACTGCAAAAATCAAATGTGCATAGGTTTTAGCAGCAGATGATAAAATTAAATTTGATTTTGGCCCTCATCAAGAACTGTCCTTGTCCTAAGTAAGGAGCCATATGTTTCGATGCTGGTTACCATAGAATTTCTCTAAACCCACAAACTTCTGCATTTTAAAACTTTAAAAATCACAATGGGCCATATTTTACTCAAAGTATTGGATTACTTATACATGTTGCTGTTGATGGTCAAATTAGCCAGCTAATTCATGGAATTGGGATATAGTGTGAATTATGAGTTTTGCAGAACTTTGTCAGATTACATTGTGTCTGTATTCATTTCATACATTTGCATTTTTTGGTCTCAGCTTGCTGGGTATTTTTAAGTAAAACAGAAAGTGGAGAAGCTCAGCAGGTCCTTCAGTTCTGAAGGACTGGACTTGAAATATTACTTGTTGCTCCCTCCATAGATGTTACCAGATCTGCTGAGTTTCTCTATTTCATATTTCCACCATCCACAGTATTTTGCTTTTATTTGGTATTTTAAAGATGTTATTGGATTTGCACATGAATTGCCCGCTAAACCTATTACCATAAATTAGGACGAGAAATTAAGATTCCAAAATTCCTGTTAAAAATATGATTATTGTTAATACAATGTCACTCAATCTCTCAAACCCAAAGTCAACACTTCTATATGTAGGAAATTCTTCTTACGAACATGATTTGACACTAATTCATACACCATAATTCTATTTATTCCCCTATTTCTTTCTCAATACTTCATCACCATCCCTGTCTTATCCTAAAGGCTGGGCAGACTCACCACCAGCAGCAACACTGTGATTTACATTTGTGAGAGAATGCCCTTGGCAGGAAACAACACTGACTCTGAACATTATGCAGTATCACACACAAAAAATCCTCCTGTTCATCACTCCCTACTGCTCCCCTCAGTTGATGAATGAGTATTCTGCAACATTGAATAGCACTGGAAGAGGGTACAATGACAGAAATGTATTTTGGATAAGGGACTCTAACATCCATAAACAAGTCTGGCTCAGGAGCAACACTACTGACTAAGTTGACTGATTTCCGAAGCATGTAGCTGGCAAACTGTGGAAGGTGGTGAGAGACCCAAAATAAGGGGTGTGACAATGTCACTCCTCTAATAAGGTAATGTTGTTCTTTGTTTTTTCAAGAGGGGTTGTAAAAGGCAGAGGTTCAGATTTGTCTGGAATAGCCAACAGATACTGCGTAAGGCAATAATCAGGAAAAGGCTTTTAGGTTTGTTTTAAAAAAAACACTTGTACAATGAAAGTGGAGTGGCCAATTCTCCTAGCTCAGGGTTTTTTATCCTGGTGGATTTGATTTTAACAAGCAGTCTATTTGAAGCTGCTGATCAAAGAAAGCTGCTGGGTAAAAGAAAGGTTCCCCGATTCAAAAAATGTTTCTGGCTGACTCTCTTTCTCTAACACCTATTGTAAGAGCCTATGTTTGAACTTACCTTTTTTGCCAAGGGGTTGTTTATGGGGATGTTGCAGGAAATTGAAACAGCTCCTTTTATTAAGTTGCAGGGATATTGTGTCAGTTGGGTTATCAAATAGGTGTTATTTAAATTCTGTTTTCTTTTGCTTGCATTTCATTCGGCAAGATTAGATTAGATTAGATTTCCTACAGTGTGCAAACAGGCCCTTCGGCCCAACCAGTCCACACTGACCCTTCAAAGAGTAACCCACCCAGATCCATTTCCCTCTGACTAAGGCACCTAACACTGTGGGCAATTTACCATGGCCAATTCACCGGACTTGCACATCTTTAGACTGTGGAAGGAAACCGGAGGACCTGGAGGAAACCCATGCAGACACAAGGAGAATGTGCAAACTCCACATAGACAGTAGCCTGAGGCTGGAATCAAACCTGGCACCCTGGCGCTGTGAGACAGCAGTGCTAACCACTGTGCCACGTTAAATAAATGTGTAAATAAATTCTGTTTTACTTGAAGCCAAGTGGTTTGACCAGTTGCATCACTCCTGGAACATCCACCTCACATCTGCCTAAAACAACGAAAAAAAAAAAATTGGGTTTGGACTACCTTCTTGAAATATTTTGAGGGGTCTGGCCTGGTCCATAACACAGAACAATCAACTTGACCTGATGGTTACCAATTTATTTACCATAATGCATCTACCTATGGCAATAGTAGTAGGAGTGTTTACCACACAGCCTTTGTGGAAACAAAACACTGTCTTCATACTTGACACACTATCCAATATGATATTACTACTACGACTACACAGCAAAATGGAATAGGTCTACCAATCTTGCTTCAATGAAGAGCATGCAGGAGCTCCAGCAAGTGTATCAAAATGAGATGCCAATCTGTTGAAGCTGCAATACAGGACTACACTCATACAAAACAGCTAAAGCTGCATGCTATACAGAAATGCAAGTGATCCACAACAACGATTAAATGAAACCTCCATGATCAAGTAACATCCAACAATGAATGGCATTATACAATTAAACAGACTGGAAGAGGATATTCCATCAATATTCCCAACCATCCATTCTTAAGTGATGGTGGGATCAGTACAGGAGTAAGGAAGGCCAGCCTGAAAGGTTTGAAACCACCTGCAGATGAGTGAATAATCTACATCGTTCTTCTGAAGTTAAAGGAACACATGAATTAGGAGTAGCTCATTTGGACTGTTTAGCCTGCTATGCAATTGAATGGAGTAATGGTTGATCCTCAACTCCAGTTTCCTCTTAGCGCCATAAAACTGGATTCCCTTACTGATAAAAAATCTGTCTATCTCAGCTTTGAATAAATTTGCTGACCCAGCCTATAAAGCCATCTTCAGTAAAGAATTCCAAAGATTCATAACCCTCAGAACAACTTAATCCTCATCTTGGTCTTTAATGAGTGACTCTTTACTCTGAGATTATGTCCTCTCTTCCTAGATTGTATAACAAGGGGAAGCAACCTCTCTGCATCTAACCTGTCAACCTCTCTCTATAAGAAAGTCTTCCATACTCGAATTAACTTAGTGTAGATTCTCTAGAATGTCTCAATATCACTAGTGATAAAGGTACTGGACTTTGTAATCAAGAGGCCCAGTCTAATTTTCTTGGGAAATGGGCTTAAATCCCAACATGGCAGACGGTGAAATTTGAACTCAAGAGAAATGGGAATTAATAGCTAATCTAATGGCAACAATTGTCATTGCCAAAAGTAAAAACCCATCTGATACACTAATGTCCTTCAAGTAAGGAAATCTGCCATCCTTATCTGATCTAGTCTACATGTGACTTCAGACCAACAGCAATGTGGTTGACTCTTAACTGTCCTCTGAAATGGCTCCAGAAAGCCAATCAGTTCCGAGACAATTAAGGACAGGCAATAAATGCTGGCCCAGCCAGCAACACCCATATACCATGAACGAATATATTTTTAAAAATTCACTGGAAAGGTTCCAAAATCTAAGGATGCTACCAGTGCATGCATATCTCTGTAGCTACTTTACAATCAAAGGCTGCAACCCCACAGATCCAGGGGACTTATCAATCTTTAGCCCCAGTAGTTTCCCTACAAGTGTTTCTATAGATATATTATTGTTTTTATTTCCTCCTCCTGCCCCTCCCCAAATTTGGATCTGGAAGCTCTGGAGAAACAGGTAATAATATAAAGAGAAGCAGTTAATAATAGAAACCTCCAGAAGACTGGGAAGAGATCCACAGGCTCTGGTATATAAAGGTTCGAGAACAATATTTTTTCAAGACTCCTCTGGGGCCGTAATTAAAAAGAGGAAATCTTTTGATGATGTTAAGAAAAAAACTAAAAGATTTGAATCTTCAGTATTCTCCGAGGTACCCAGCAATACTGCGTTTTAATCTTGGGGGATCTGTTTATAATTTCAATTTGGCAGAAAAAGCAAAAGAATTTGTGAACTCTCTGAAATAATTGACTTGGGGTGAGGGTGGGGGGTGGGATGGGGGGGGAAGTGAGGGGAAGAGAAAAAGATGTTTGCAGACAATGGTATAATATTTTTTCTCTTCTCTTTCTTTGTTCTTTTCTCTTTTGTGGTTTTTGGTCGTATAGGCTTGGCATTGCTATGGTGTAAAATTTTGACTGTTTAATATTTCACCTGGTTGGTATTTATCTGTTATTTCACTGTTCCTTTTTTCTCCGGGTGAGGGGTAGTTAGTTCTTTTGTGTAAAAATGTACAGAGGAACCTCGATTATCCGAATATCAATTATCTGAAAATCGGATTATCCGAAGGAGATCTTGAGGTCCCGATGAAAACATTACATCGAAGACATGTTTCCAACAGTGATCGCGTCATTTGTTTACAATGATTAAACAGGCACCGTCCCCAAATGACTGTCTGCCCACCCTCTCTCGCTCCCCACGCTTTCCCTGGAATTCTGCACAGGGACGTACCCTAAACCCCCCCTTCCCCAGATAATCTCTCCAACACTGTCCTGTACAGGTGGAACCTGTCAAAAAGTTGTGTGTGTGTGTGTACACGCGCGCGCTATTTGGAGACTTACCACACAAAGGCAACTTCAGCAGTCTTGTTGTTGGTTACAGACTGATTGGAGAGGGGTGGAGGGAGGGGTGGTGGGGGGCGGTGTCAGACAGGGTTGGGATGGGGGAGTGTTGGGTGTAGACAGTGGTGCTGGACAGGGTTAGGGGTGGGGGGATGTTGGTCGAGGTTGGGGGCCAGGGGGTGGTGTTGCTTGGGAGTGGGGAGGGCAGTGTTGTAAGGGGCTGGGGCAGGGTTGCTTGGGATTGGGGGCGGTGTTGGATAGGATTGAGGGCTTGGGGGCGGGGGCGGTGTTGGTTTTGGACGGGGTTGGTGTTGCACGGAATTGAGGGCGGGAGGTGGTGTTGGACAGGGTTGGGCCGGAGGGTGGTGTTGCACGGGGTTGGGTGCTTAGGGCTGGGGGGTGGTGTTGGACTGGGTTGGGGGCGGGGTCGGTGTTGCTCAGGGTTGGGTCTTGGAGGCGGAGTCAGTGCTGGGGGGGCGGTGTTAGACGGGGTTGAGGGTGCCTGTTTGGATGGGGTTGGAGGCGGAATTTCTTGGTGTTGGGGGTGGTGGTGGACAGGGTTGGGGGGGTTGCTCGGGGATGGGGTCTTGGGGGCAGTGGTGGACGGGGTTGGGGGCGTGTTGCTCGGGGTTGGAGGCGGTGTTGCTTGGGTTTGGGGGGCAGGGGGTGTTGTTGGACAGGGTTGGCGGCGGTATTGCTCGGTGTTGGGGGCTTGGAGGCGGTATTGCTCGAGGTTGGGGACTTGGGGCCAGTGTTAGATGGGGTTGGGGGCGGGGGTGGACAGGGTTGAGGGGGTGTTGCTTGGGGTTGGGGCAATGTTGCTTGGTGTTGGGGGCTTGTGGGCGTTGTTGCTCGGGGTTGGGGTGGGGGTGGTGTTGCACAGGGTTGGGGCGGGGGGTGGTGTTGGACCTGATTGGGGGCGGGGGCAGTGTTGCTCGGGGTTTGGGGTGGGGAGCGGTGGTGGACGGGGTTGGGGATTGTTGCTTGGGGTTGGGGGCGGTGTTGCACAGGATTGGGGCATGGGGTGGTGTTGGACCTGATTGGGGGCGGGGGCGGTGTTGGATGGGCTTGGAGGCGGGGGGGGGCGGGACTGCTATTGCACGGGGTTGGGAGCGGGCAGATGGCTCGCGTGCTGTGTGCTGCTGCAGTCTTCTGAATGGGGAGCAGACTTTAAAAACTCTGAGCCCCAGCTTAACCAAATAATTGATTATCCGAACAAAATATTGCCCGCCCATCACGTTCGGATAATCGAGGTTCCCCTGTATATGGTTGAGGTAGGTGGGGGGGAAGAGGGCATCCATTGTTAACTTCCATAAGTATAAATAACATGTTTTTTTCTATCTGTGCATTGCCTGCCTGGGTTTGGGACACAGCATTAGCTGGAAGGAATCAGGATGGCTCTAAGGTTTGGAGTGAATGCCCACTATGGACGAGAGGGAGACCTCTAGTGATTTGTGGTTAATATGTTTATTTGTTCAAGTTAAGAGTAGTGGTTAGTTTGTTACTTTTAGTAGTGTTTGTAGGGATAGTTTTTAGATTTTATAAAGTTTGTGTCTATTCCACTCACCACACATTGAATGGGCTTCTTCCTCTCGGGGGGACTGCTGGCTGCAATGTGCAGTCATGGCTAGCAATCTGTTCAGATGATGCATCTGGAATGTAAGAGGGAGCCATTCCCCCCATTAAAAGAAAGAAGGTGCTTTCAAACCTTAAGAAGGAATGGGTTGACATCACTCTGCTGCAAGAGACACACTTAACTGATAGAAAGCATTTGAAGTTACAGCAGGGGGACATGATAGGGTATTCTTCTCCTCCTTCAACTCTAAAAGCAGAGGAGTGGCCATACTGGTACAAAAGAGTCTCCTATTTCAGATGATAGATCAAATCAAGGAGGAGTGCGGGCGGTTCATTCTTCTCAAGGCTCTGATACAAGGAGAAGAGTAAGGCATCCTAAACGTTTATTGTCCCTCAGCACACCCTCTCAAATTTTTACTTGATGCAGTCTCTAAATTAATGGCCCTTGAGGTGCACCGTACAATAATAGGATTATCGACATTAGTCGTTTCATGATCTGTGGGATAGACAGGATGCCAAGGGGTCTGTCAGGTACACACTTGCAATCTAGACAGCTCGTGGATTTGTATAGGGAGTTGGGGCTAATGGATGTATGGAGGTGTCCTCACCCTAATGGGACAGATTTTACCTTTTACTCCAACCTGCACAAATGCCATACGAGAATCAATATGTTCTTTATTTTGTCAGTTTGTTTGGACTCTGTGCTGGCCTGCAGGATTGGGAACATAACTATTTCAGACCATTCGGTGGTGTACTTGGATGTTAAGACATGGGTAGTGGAACAGACACATGGCACTGGCGCATGGATCCGTTTCTGTGATGGATGGCAACTTTGTAGAGTACATTACAAGAGGAATCAGGGCCTTCTGGGACATCAATCGGAATATGACCAGTAATCCACTGGTGCTTTGGAGACCACCAAGATGTATTTAAGGGGTCTGATTATCTCATATTCAATAAATAGAAAGAGGCAAAGAGGGGAGCAGCAGTAGATGCTTGAGGCCCGGCTGAAAGAGGCTGAGTCGGCATATCATAACAGACCATCTGTGGTTAAGTTACAGCGGGTTACGGCTCTCCGGGCTGCTCTGGACTCAGTGCTCACATAAGCAGCGAAGAGAGGGGTCTCCTTTGCAAAGCAAAGGCTGTTCAAATATGGGGAAATGTTTGGTAGGTACCTGGTTTATCTGGCTAGGAAGAAAAGTGCTCCGCAGTTCATTGTATCTATTAGGGAGAGAGCTGGTACCATTACCCACGAGCTGAAAAAGATTAATGCCAGATTTTTGGAATTCTATGCAGTTATAGTGGTCAGTGGACTGTGAGGATGGAGTAGCGAGAATGGTATCCTTTTTAAAAAATGCAGAGCAGGCCTCCCTTTTAAATGCATCCTGATGATACAAGAGGTGCAAGAGGCAGTAAGACAGCTCCAAAGTGGCAAAGCACCTGACCCAGATGAGTTCCCAAATGATTATGTCAAGGAGTTTATACACATGTTGGCTGAGCCACTTCTGGGGATGTATAATCACACGCACAACCAGGACTGCCTCCCAACCTCCCTTAGGGAGGCCAATATCTCCCTTATTTAAAAAGGAAAGACCATGAGGATAGACCTATCTTGTCATTAAATGTAGATGTCAAAATTTTATCAAAGATGCTGGGCCTCAGATGGAAAAGGTACTGCCCGTTATTATAAAAGAAGACCAGAGGGTTTTATCAAGGGTTATAGCTCTTCCAGTAATGTCAGGAGGGTACTGAATATAGTGCAAGTATGTCAGCAGAGATTGAATTCAGGCTTGATGGTCTCCCTGGACGCGGAAAAGGCGTTTGATCAGATGGAGTGGTCAAGTCTCTTTGGTGTTCTCGACCGTTTTGGTCTGGGGGGTGAGGGGACCTTCGCTAGATGGGTGGCAGTGCTATATAATGACTCTAAGGCAGTGGTTATCACCAATGGTTTCAAATCAGATAATATTAGTATAGGGAGAGGTAGCCAACAGGGGTGTCCTCTCTCACCGCTCTGTTTACCTTGATAATTGAGCCATTGGCGGAGGCCATCCGGAAGGACCTTGAAATAGTGACACCAAAGATTGGAATTGAGGAACACAAAATTACTCTTTATGCAGATGATGTCCTTCTCTTTCTGGCTAACCTGGAAAAGTCCGTACCCTGGCTAACACAAATAATGAAATTTTTCGGGATACAGGATAAATTTTCCAAAATCGGAAGTCATGCCTGTGGGAGGTATGGTGGAAGTGCCTGAGCTGGAGGATGGAACGCTGTTTCCTTTTTGTTGGTCACTAAAACATTTCCTCTGCCTGGGAAGTTTTATTTCCCAAGTCTTCCATCAGCTGTACAGAGCTAACTTTGTGCAATCATTTGATAGGATAAAACAGGACACAGTGGTGGGAGGGACTATCAATATCAAGGGTAGGCCATATAGCTCTGACTAAAATGAATGTTCTTCCTTGGCTATTATATCCTATGAGGATGCTCCCCATTGTTGCTACCCAGCAGGTGCTGCGGAGGTTTACGGGCTGGCTTGGGTCCTCTATTTGGTGCTACAGGCGCACCCTAATTAAATTTACTAAGTTGCAACTTCTGCAGAGTATGGAGGAATGGATCTCCCAGATCTGAAGAGATACAAAATAGGCGCCCTGTTGTCCTACGTGGGTGACTGGGTGAGTAAGGACTCAAGGTCGATTTGGCGAGGTGTCCCCTGGTTAACTTACTGTTTATGGACAAGATGAGAACCGTGGCTGAGCATTGTGAGAGCCCAATTATCTTAAATACTCTGAAAGAATGGAGAATAATGCGGTAGGGTGAGGGCAATTTGCTTAAGACCTTGCCGTTCACTCCATTAGTGGGAGCCCCAGGATTTAGGCCAGGCTCAATGGAATCTGGCTTCAAAGCATGGGAGGGTAAGGGAATCTCCCATTTATGGGAGAGGTCTTGTTTTCTTTTAACCAATTAAGGTAGAAATTAGGCATACCTATTAGGGACTTCTTCCGATACTTTCAGGTTAGGGATTACATAGAGAGGAAGACCACACTCTTGTTTCAATTTTATAAGTTAGACATAGAGAGAAGAGTGTTCCAATGTGGGGGCGCTCTTTCAATCAGTACCATACATCACTTAGAGAGGGAGTGCCTTGGGCATTATGTAGAGACTTCATGGGATTTCCATTCAGGAGCGAGAAGAAGAAATTTCATTGGCAATATGAGAGGATATATGGGAGAATGTGAAGAAAATCTCAATATGAAATAAAGCACAAGCTATGCAATTGAAGATCCTACACAGGGCCCATATGGCACAAGAGAGGTTAGCAAAGTTTAAGAGAAGATCTTCTCCAGGATGTCCCAAATGTAAAATTAGCATTGACACTCTACCACATTGCTTTTTGTCCTGTTACAAGATTTGTGGATACTAGCGTGCCATAATGAATGAGCTGGAGAAGATCCTGGAAATTGAAGTTAAGGCAGACCCAGTATCCCTTCTTTTGGGACTGCTGAGTCTGCCCTCTCTGGGTGAACATGGAAAGAGGTTATTTAACATTCTTACATACTGTGCAAGGAAGAATATTCCAATGAACTGGATCTCAGAGAAGCCCCCTGGGCTTATCGCGTGGCACAGACTCGTGATGGAGCATGTCCCCCAAGACTATCTTACAAATACGGTGTACCACAGAACAGAGCAATTTTATAAGACGTGGTGACCCTTTCTAAATTACACAGTTGAGGATCTATCGGTGATACAGATTTTAGCCTGTAAACAGCCGTAGGGCCTGGGTTTGGCGGTATGGGGACCTGGGGGGGGGGGGCTTAGTAAATCGGGTATAATAATATCATAACTATTGCTCCAATAGACGGGAGCTTCAGTGGATGCGCGGTGAATGGAGGAATGTAATAAAATGTAATTTAATTTAACTTCATTCAATTTGATTTTAATTTAACTTGAGTTAAGAAAGTATGAGACAATTGTATCCTGTAGAGTAGTAAGTAGGTTATTGTTAGTATTATTGTAATATAATAATGTTGTATTATCCTATTTTTCTGTATCTTTGTATTTTTAGAATTTGTTTTTGTAAAAGAATAAAAGTTTTTTCAATAAAAATATAAATTTAAAAAAAATCATGCTTTGAGCATCCACCCTATCAAGACCTCTTGAGATTTTTAATGTTTTAATCAGATCACCTCTTCTTTTAAACTGTAATGGATATGACCTATCCAAACTCTCCTCAAAGTATCACCCTCATACTAGGAATCAGTTGAGAAAACATTGTCTGAATTGCTTCTAAACACAATTAATTCCTTTCTCAAATAAAGGAAATCAAATCTGTACATAGTCTTCCAGATGTGATCCCACTTATACAACTTTGGAAAACATGGGTTTCGCAATAAACAACACTCAATGTGTCTTCCTAATTATTTGTTGTGCCAGCATATTAACCTTTTGTGTTAATGCAGCAGGACACTCAGGTCCCACTGTACTATAATTACTACAGTGGTTCTGAAATCTCACCCCTTTTGAAGAATATGCTACTTTTCTATTACTCCTGCTGAAGTGGACAAACTCACATTTTCCCACATTATACTCCATCTGCCAAATAACTTGCCCACTCACTTAATCTATCTATATTTCTTTGCAGACTCGTTATAGTTTCCTCAAACCATACATTCCTATTTTCATGCCAATAACTAATTTAGCAATTATACATGCTGTTCTCTTCTTCAAAGGGCTTAATCTTCAGTCAATTCAATTCACTCCATATGATATTAAGAAATGACTGAGCCCATTGGATAAGTCAAGGGATACAGGTCCTGGCAATATCCCTGCTATAGTGTTCCAGAATAGTCACATCTACATCAAACTATTTGAGTACAACTATAACACAGGCACCTTAGCAGATAAAGTGGAAAAATACTTTAAGGTACCTCGCACAGAAACAAAAACACAGGACAAGTTCAATCTGACCTATAACCATTTCAACAGCGTACTCACATCAAAGTGATGAGAAGTGCTATCAACAGTGTGATCGAGTGGCATTTACTCAAGATAACCTGTGCTCAGATACTCAATTTGGATTCTACCTGCATTTTTACACTCAGTCCTAAATACAACTTTGATGCAAACATGGCCAACAGAGCTGAATTGTTGAAACAAGATGAGAGTTATTGCCATCAAAGCAAACTTTGACCGAGTGTAGCATCAAGGAATCTTTATCAAGTCGAAGTCAGTTCAAATTGGAGGAAAACTTTACATTGGATGGGGTCAAACTTAGCTTAAAGTCAAATAGGTTTGATTGCCCATCATCTCAGCCCAGATCATAGGTGCAGGAGTTCCTCAAAATGACATCCAAGGCCCAAACTTCTTCAGCTACTTCATAATGGTCTTTCTTTCATCATTGAATCAGAGATAAGGATTTTTACTGATTGCATTGTATTGAGACCTATTCACAGTGTTTCAGATAATGATTCAGTCTATGCCTGCATCCAAAGAAATCTGAACCTCCTTTAGATTTGGGTTCATAACTGGTGATCCAACGAGAGAGTACAAACAAAGCATTATCACTGTCAAATCCTTCATCATGAACATCCCAGGTTGCAGGGGGAATTGGGTCACCACTGACTAGAAACTTGACTAGGTAAAACAATACTGTAGCTACAAGTCAGAGTTTGGATTTTCTGCAGTGACTGACTCAGAGCCTGACTTCCACCACCAAAAAGGAAGAAGTCAAGGCGTGATGAATCATTCTCTATTTTCCTGGAAGAGTGCAGATCTAATAATACTTAAGGACAAGAATGCCCAATTGATTTGCACCCACCTCCATCACTGCCTCCATAACCATCATAATATGGCTGCAATGTTTACCACCTAGCAGATGCACTGAGGCAAACAGCTAAGGTTAACTTGCCAAGATTTTCCAAATCCAGAGCCTACCACCTGGAAGGGTGCAGCCAGAAGGCTCACAGAACACCATTTACAAATTGCACTTATCTGTGGAAAATAAATTTAAAAAATATATACCTGTCAGATTTTTTGTTTTTCATCTGTCTGGCACTTCGTTGTTTGGAGGTTTCAGTCTTTGTTCGTCTGGTTTCTTTTTTGCAATTTTCTTTACAGCTCTCAGTTTCACTCTCAGAGGTATAATCAATATCTCGCTTTGCTTTTACTGCATTCGAAGAAGTTGGAAGCTTAAAAATTAAGAAATCTAGCATGAGTACATTTCCCCTATTAGGTCAGTCTGCACAAAATATTGATTGCTGAAAGCCAATTTAAATAGAATTAGGCTTAATAGCCATGCAGCTCTTTATAGTAAAAAAAAATTCAGGTCACAGTGAAATCAATATGAACATAATGATTTATCATCAGTGATGTAAAACCTGAGGAATACTTGCCAAGAATGATAATGTTGGAATACTGCACGTCCCCTACACTGATTGCGACAGTATTGTTTTTATCTAGTGTACAAAAATGTCTATGTTTTAATCCTATTTCAAAATATCCAGCCCCATTAAATCTGCAAATCTCTCCTTACCAATATCTGGGGGCTAGTGCCAAAATTAGGATAGCTGTCTCAAAGATGAGTCAAGCAACGGCCTGACATCGTCATACTCATGGAATCATACCTTACAGAGAACTTCCCATATATCATCATAACAATTTCTGTATATGTCCTGTACCAGCGGTAGGACAGCTCAGCAGGTGTGGCAGCACCACGTAAAAACAGTCAGTGGGGGTTTGCCCTGAGAGTTCTCAACATTGACTCTGGACGCCATGATGCTTCATGGCATCAAGTCAAATACTGGCAAGGAAACCTCCTGCTGATTACCATTTAGCATTCTATCTTGACTGATGACTTTGTACTCCTCCATATTAAACAACACTTGGAGGAAGCACTGAGGATGGCAAGAGTGCAAAACGTACTCAGGAGAGTTCAACGTTCACCACCAAGAATAGCTGGTTAGCAGTGTTATTGATTGAACTGGTCAGGTCGAAAAAGATATTGCTGTTAAATTGGGTCTGCAGCAAGTGATAAAAGAACTAACAAGAGGAAAAGCATGCTTGATTTCTTCCTCACTAATCTGCCTATCACAAATGTCCATGACAGTATCAGTAATAGTGACTGCTGCTCAATCCTTGTTGAAGACAAACGCCTTCCTTCATACTGATAATACTTACGTCATGTGTAGCAAATTTCTGTGTTAACGAGGATAAGCTCCAACACATCTCCTCCACTTTCTGCACCTCTGCACTTGAATGCAATACGGACAGAACCCTTCCTGGTCCTCACATTCCACCATACCAATCGCTGGATACAACGCGTCATCTTCCACCATTTCCACCAGTATATATCTCCCTCCCCATCTCTAACCAGCATTCTGCAGAGACCATTCCCTCTGCAACGCCCTTGTTAGGTCCACCCTCCCCCAACCAATCCACCCTCCACCTTTGCCTTACCACCGTAGGAGGTGTAAAACCTGCGCCTACATCTCCCCCCTCAACTCCATCCATGCCCCAAATGATCCTTCCACATCTGGCAGAGGTTTTCCTGTACATCCAAATATCTTATCTACTGTGTCTGTTGCTCTCGACGTGGTCTCCTCTATATTGCGAGACAGGACGCCAACTTGTGGAACATTCCAGGGACACACACACCAAACAATCCCACCCCACTTTGGTCGACAGCTTCAAATCCTCCTCCCAATCTGCCAAGGACATGCAAGTCCTGGGCTTCCTCCACTGCCAAATCCCAGCTACCTGATGCCTGGAGGAAGAACGCCTCATCTTCCACCGAGGGACCCTCCAAGTACATGGCATCAATGTTGATTTCACCAGTTTCCTCATCTGACATCCCTCCACCTAATCCTAGATTCATCCCTCCAACCTGGCACCACCGTCTTGAACCTCTCCCACCTGTCCATCTTCCTTCCCACCTATCTGATCCACCCTATCACCATCACTCCCCACATGCATCCAACTATCGCCTTTCGAGCTACCTTCCCACCCCCCCCGCACCTGATCCTCTTCTTATTTATCTCACAGCCCCTTTGGGCCCACCCCACATTCCTAATGAAGGGCTTATGCCCAAAATGTCCAGTCTCCTACTGCTCAGATGCTGCCTGACCAGCTGTGCTTTTCCAACACCACACTTTTTGATTCTGATCTCCAGCATTTGCAGTACTCATTTTCACCTAGATTTCAAATAGATCGAGCAACTTAAGACTGGGAATCCATGAGGCAATATGGGCCATCAAAAGTATCAGAATCGCACTCAAACACAATCTGCAATCTCATGGCTTGGCATATCCCCAACTCTACTGCAACCACCAAGCCAGGGGAATTGACCTGGTCCTTTGAAGACTGCAGAATTGCATACCAGGAGCAGCGTAAGGCATTTATAATAGTGAGGTGTGAATCTCGGGAAATCACAAAATAGGACTACGAACATGCCAAACAGTTGTCACAAAGCTAGTCTTTTTTTGCTAAAAGCTGTTCCTAGGCTCAAGGATACTCTGTCCTTGATTTTCTTCAGAGGGGTAATAAACCAGGCTGAACCCCGTCAGTCTGGTTTGGTACAGAGATTAAAGAGTATGGAGAGACCTTTTTGTTTCTATGTAAACAGATGAGACTTTAGGCTAAAGTAGTCATGTTTTAGAAGTGATCTGTATAATGAAAGGGGAGTGGTCAGCTCTCTCAGTGAGCTGAGCAGTTTAATTCAGTCCAGTACTAGTTGGGAATTCAACAGTGAGCTGTGTGGAAACTCCCTCTTCTGCCATTCTAACTTCAGCCTGTAAGCATCTGACCCATTTTTGTACTGTGTTTTAAAGGGGATTTTTTTTATTGGGACTGCTATGTATATTCGGAACAGCATACTTAAGTCTATTTTAGATAGACAGAGTTCTGTCGGGGTTCTTTATTCTGTTCTTCATGTTCATTGTGTAATTTTGTGAATAAATTTTTTGCCCGTTTTAAACCTGGTAGTCAACCTTGCTAATTTAATCCAGGTACTTTTCACTGTATAATTAACGAAACAAATTGAAAAGTTATGGTCTGGGCTGCCGGCATAAGGATGTTTTGAGTGGTCTAGCCTAGTCCATAACAGATTGGGGGCTCTTTGTGGGATTTAAAACAGCGAATGGTAAGTGCTTTATTTCGGATGTTGGTTTGGTTGGGTAGACAGAGCTTGGGATAGGAATGGCTCTTTCAGTCGCCAAAAGTTTTCTTTATGTGGATGCGGTGACTTTGGAAGTTTTGCAAAAAGTGAATATAACCAGGCTGCAGGAATTAGTAGGAAAGCTGGAATTGGAACTGCCTGCTTATGTGAGGAAAGGAGAGATAATTACAGCAGTAACTCAGCATTTAAATGTGCTGGAGAAACCATCAAAATCTACAGAGATGGCAAGAATTCAATTGCAAAGGAAGCAGCTTGAGTTAGAGGTGAGAGACAAGGAAAGGGCAGCAGAAATGAAACAGTTTGAGTTATGGTTAAAAGCAGAAGAGAGGGAAAAAGAGCAGTAGAACAGAAATAAGAGAGAGAAGCAGAAGAGAGGGAAAAAGACAGAGCAGAGAAAGAAAAACAGGGAGCTTTTTAATTTCAAAAACTGACAAAAAAAAGCTTAAAAGGCTGGAGATAAAGGCTGAAGGTAACCTTAGCAAGCAAGTTGTGCGAACTCGAATATAGAGCAGAAAGTTAAAGCAGCAAGGTTAGCACCTTAAGTGGCTGATGATTTTGAGCTGGTTCATAAAACTCGGCTTGGCTTCCAGAATCAATTTCAGTCAATGAGGGATAGATTGGGGCAAAGGGAAAGGTAAATCTCAATGAAGATCATAAAGATAACTTACCACAGGATAAAAAAGAAACCCTTGAGGGGGACAAAGAAGAAGTTAAAAAGCTCCAGTGTTTTCATGGTAATAAAGTGGGCCACACAAAATCAGTGTTGGTGGGCTAGGAGAAAGCCAGATTTAGGAAAACCAGACAGGCCTGGAAGTTTTATTGGACTAGTAACAAAAAGCACAAAAGGAGTTAGACAACTGCCTCAGAATATACAAGATGATCAGAGGTTGATTAAGGAGGAGGTGCCAGATCTGCTTAAAAAATATACATGGAAGGGTAAAGTTTATTCATATCAGCCAGGAGCAGTAGGTAAGGAGGTTACAATATTAGGGGACACAGGATCCTCTCAGCTGGTAATGTTGAACAATAAGGAGATATGTACTCCTGAGGGACTATTGCCAGAAAAGGTACTGGTAACAGGAATTCATGGTGAGACAAAAAGCGCTCAATTATGTAAAGTGAGGTTAGAGAGTCCAGAGAAGAGTGGAGAATTTGTGGTAGGAGTACTTGACAAACTCTCAGATCCAGGAATACAGTTTGTCCTCGTAAATGATATAGCTGAAATAACAGATAGGCGTGCTGTCTACTTTAGTTGAAAAGCCAGGGGAGACGCAGGCAACTGAAGACAGGAAGAATGTTTTTCCAGGAATTTTCCCCGTTTGTGTGGTCACAAGATCAGAAGCACAAGATGAAACAGAAGGGATCAAAAGGCATTTACAGAGAAGGAAAGTGAACACGTTACTACTTAACAAATGATTCCTTAATGAGAAAATGGAGACCAAAACACATTCAAGCAGATGAGAAATGGGCAGATATTCAACAAATTGTTTTACTAGTAGGGTATAGAAAGGAAGTGCTGACAGTGGCGCGAGAGCTACCACTTGGAGGTGATTTACGGGTGAGTAAAACACAGGCTAAAATACAAAGATATTTTTACTGGCCTGCACTACACAAGGACGTAGTTGAATTTTACCAGACATGTCATACATGTCAGCTAATCGGAAAAGCACAGGCAGTAATAAAACCTGCACCTTTAAGACCTATTCCAGCATTAATCATATTTCATAAACTTGACTGAGTTTTTTGAAGAAGTAACAAAGAGGATTGATGAGGGCAGAGCGGTAGATATGATCCATATGGGCTTCAGTAAGGCGTTCGACATGGTTCCCCATGGGAGACTGATTAGCAAGGTTAAATCTCACGGAATACAGGGAGAACTAGCCATTTGGATACAGAACTGGCTCAAAGGTAGAAGACAGAGGATGGTGGTGGAGGGTTGTTTCTCAGACTGGGGGCCTGTGACCAGTGGAGTGATCTACTGGGTCCTCTACTTTTTGTCATTTACATAAATGATTTGGATGCGAGCGTAAGAAGTACAGTTAGTAAGTTTGCTGATGACAACAAAATTGGAGGTGTAGTGGACAGCGAAGAAAGTTACCTCAGATTACAACAGGATCTTGACCAGATGGGCCAATGGGCTGAGAAGTGGCAGATGGAGTTTAATTCAGATAAATGCGAGGTATTGCATTTTGGGAAAGCAAATCTTAGCAGGATTTATACACTTAATGGTAGGGAGTGTTGCAGAACAAAGAGACCTTGGAGTGCAGGTTCATAGCTCCTTGAAAGTGGAGTTGCAGGTAAATAGGATAGTGAAGAATGCATTTGGCATGCTTTCCTTTATTGGTCAGAGTATTGAGTACAGGAGTTGGGAAGTCATTTGGCGGCTGTACAGGACATTGGTTAGGCCAATGTTGGAATATTGCGTGCAATTCTGGTCTCCTCCCTATCGGAAAGTTGTTGTGAAACTTGAAAGGGTTCAGAAAAGAGTTACAAGGATGTTGCCAGGGTTGGAGGATTTGAGCTATAGGGAGAGCTGAACAGGCTGAGGCTGTTTTCCCTGGAGCGGCGGAGGGTGAGGACTGATCTTATAGAGGTTTACAAAATTATGAGGGGCATGGATAAGTCTTTTCCCTAGGGTCAGGGAGTCCAGAACTAGAAGGCATAGGTTTAGGGTGAGGGGTGAAAGATATAAAAGAGACATAAGGGCAACATTTTCACACAGAGGGTGGTACATGTATGGAATGAGCTGCCAGAGGAAGTGGTGGAGGCTGGTACAATTGCAACATTTAAGAGGCATTTGGATGTGTATATGAATAGGAAGGGGTTGGAGGGATATGGGCCGGGTGCTGGCAGGTGGTACTAGATTGGATTGGGATATCTGGTCGGCATGGACGGGTTGGACTGAAGGGTCTGTTTCCATGCTATGCATCTCTACAACTCTATCTGAGGAACCTTTTACACAAGTCTTGATTGATTGCATATGTCCCATACCTCAAACAAAAAGTGCGAATAAGTATTTATCAATAATAATGGATGTGTCGACTAGATTTCCAGATGCAATCCCTATAAGCAACATCACAGCAAAAAGGGTTGTAGTAGAATTACTTAAATTTTTTTAAACTAGAGATGGACTGCCAATAGTGATCCAGTCAGATCAAGGATCAAACATCAGATCTAAACTATTCAAAGAGGTTATGGATAACTTGGAATAAACAATGCAAATCTACAGCGTACTATCCGGAATCGCAGGGAACGCTAGAGAGATGGCATCAAACACTAAAGACCATGTTGCAGGATAATGGTCAGGATTATCCAGATGATTGGGACAACGGAGTTCCGTTTTGCGATTTTGTGATCAGAGATGCACCGAAGGAATCGACTAAATTCAGTCCGCTTGAATTATTTTTTGGGCATGAAGTAAGAGGACCGTTAAAACTGATTAAGGAGAAATTAATATGTCAGAATTCAGAGACTACCCATTTGGACTATGTGTCAAATTTTACAGAACAACTAAACAGAGCTGAAGAGTTGGCTAGACAGCATTTAGAAGTATCACAGCATACAATGAAACAGGAAGAGGATTTAAAAAAAATCACAATTTTGCAACTGGGGATAAAGTATTGGTGTTACTTCCAGTAATAGGTGAACCCTTAAAAGAAAGGGTTAGTGGACCTTATCAAATCAAGAGGAAATTGAATGAGGTGAACTACTTGATAAGGACTCCAGACAGGAAGAAATCTCACAGAGTGTGTCATGTGAATATGCTCAAAAGTATTTTGATAAGGAAGGAAAGCAAGAGGAGACGATGTTAATTATCACAGCACAGAAGGAAGAACCAAGTTCAGAGGATTCTGAATTGGACATTCCTCAAACCAAATTGAACATTGAGGAAGTTGTCAAGAATTGGGATAAATTTATGAGGTACCTTCCACAAGAAAATCGAAATTACCTGAAAGAGTTATAACTATCACATGGGGAGATATGCGAAAATAAGCTGGGAAATACTAACCTAATTGTGCATGATATAGATATAGGAGATGCTGTTTCCAATAAGCAACATCCTTACAGGCATAACCCTCTAAAGTTGGCACAGGCTCATAAGGAGATAGAGTGGATGCTCCAAGATGGCATAAGCAAAGTGAGTTACAGTGACTGGAGCTCACCCATAGTCATGGGGCCAAAGTCCAGATGGTACTCAACGGTTATGCATGGACCATCTCAAAGTCAACACCATTACAAAGAGTGATGCATATCCAATTTCACGGTTGGAGGGCTCTGTCGAAAAAGTGGGACTAGCAACTTTCATTTCTAAGTTGGACTTGCTCAGAGGCTACTGGCAAGTACCTCTGTCAGAGAGAACAAAGGCAAATTGACTATATCAGTTCAAATTCTGGATTAGTGATGCTGGAAGAGCACAGCAGTTCAGGCAGCATCCAAGGAGCAGCGAAATCGACGTTTCGGGCAAAAGCGCATCTTCAGTCATTGTTTTTACCCCTTATATGAGTTCAAAGTCATGCCATTTGGTATGAAAAACGCTCCAGCCACATTTCAGAGACAGACTAATAAGGTCAATGCCTGATTACCCAACTGTGTGGTGTACACGGATGACCTGGTGATTTTTAGTCACTCATGGAAGGAACATTTACAGCATTAATTGGACTTGTTCGATCGACTTCGGAAGGCAGGCTTGGTGGTAACCTGAGCTAAAAATGCATTTGCCAAAGGCCAAATCACCGTTCTGAGTCATGTTATTGGACATGGACAAATGGCCCCACAAGATGCAAAAACAAAAGTAAATGGGGAATTTCCCACACCAACCATCAACGGAAAAAAGCAGTACTGCGGTTCCTGGGTTTGAGTGACTTTTACCGAAAGTTTATGCCAAACAACTCACTGAATTGTTAAAAAAGGGCAAAAGCTTTAGTGAACAGCCTAAAAGCTGTGTAAACTACTGCCCCAGTAATAGCCACACTTGATTACACAAAGCCTTTCAAGGTGGCCATCGATGCCAGTAATGTGGGTGTTAGTGCAGTACTCCTGCAGGAGGATGACAAAGGGATAGAAAAACCCATCGGGTATTTTTCCAGGAAGGCAAATGTTCATCAACAGAAATAATTAACAGGCGAGAAAGAGACTTTAAGCTTGGTGTTGACCTTACAACATTTCAATGTCGATATTACCAGCAATGCATCTGAGACAATCGCATACAGTGATCATAACCCATTGACATTTGTGGAAAAAGTTAAGGACAAAAATGCCAGACTGTTTAGATGGAGCTTGTTGTTGCAGCCATTCAATTTGACAATTGTACATGTGACAGGTTGCAAAAATGTGATTGCCGATGCGAGACTCGACTGACGACATGGAGGCGTTCGGTGGTGGGTATACTGCAGCCTGAATTTGCTTGTGGTTGTGCATGTTTGAAATGTTTATAGCTAGTATAGTGTATATGTGTGTTTTGACTACTAACCGAGTTTTTGAAGGGTTAAAAATGAAGCCATCTTTTTGTATTGATGGTTCTTTTTTTAAGGTGGCGGGGGGGGGAAGGTGTCACAAAGCTAGTCCCTTTTTTTTCCTAAAAGTTGTTCCTTGGCTCAAGGATACTCCGTCCTTAACTTTTTTTCAGAGGGGTAATAAAACAGGTCGCCCTCCGATCAGTCTAGTTTGGTACAGAGATTAAAGGGTATGGAGAGGCCTTTTTGTTTATATGTAAACAGATGAGACTTCAGGCCAAAGTAGTCAGGTTTTAGAAGTGACTTGTGTAAAGGGGAGTGGTCAGCTCTCTCGCTCAGCTTAATTCAGTCCAGTACTGGTTGGGAGTTCAACAGTGAGCTGTGTGGAAACTCTCTCTTCTGTCCTTCTAACTTCAGCCTGTAAGCATCTGACCCATTTTTGTACTGTGTTTTAAAGGGGGTTTGTTTATTGGGGCTGTTGCGTATATTTGGAACAGCATACTTAAGTCTAGTTTGGATAGACTGAGTTTTGTAGGGGTTCTTTATTCTGCTCTTCGTGTTTCATTGTGTAATTTTGTGAAAAAAATTTTTGTCTGTCTTAAACCTGGTAGTCAACCTCGCCAACTTAATCTGGGTAATTTTCACTGTACACTTACTGAAACAAATTGCAAAGTTATGGTCTGGGCTGCCTACTTAAGAATGTTTTGAGTCATCTGGCCTAGTCCATGACACAGCATAAACAGCAAATGATAACCAGAACTAAGTGATTCCACAAGCAGATTAGATCTAAGCTCTGCAGTCTTTCCACATCTAGTCATGAAGAGACGCCATAACTATCCTCATCCTCAATGATGGGAAATCCTAGCACACCAGTGCAAAATATAAGGTTGAAGCATTTGCAACAATCTTCAGCCAGTAGGGCAGTGTGGATAATCCATCTCAGCCTCTTCCAGAGCTCCCCAGCATCACAAATGCCATCCTTCAGCCAATTAGACTGATATGTAGAAATGGTTGATGCACTCGACACTGCAAAAGCTATGGGCCGTGACGACATTCTGGCAATAATGCTGAAGACTTGTACTCCAGAACTTGCAGCATACCCAGCCAAGCTGTTACAAAGGGCAGCAAAACTAGCATCTCCTAGACAACATAGAAAATTGCCTAGGTATGTCCTGTACACAAAAGGGCAAATTACCGTTCCATCAGTCCACTCTCGATCATCAGTAAAGTGATGGAAGACATCACCAACGGTGCTATCAAGCAAAACCTGTTTAGCAATAACCTGCTCAGTGATACTCAGTTTGGATTCTGCTAAGGCCACTCAACTCCTGACCTTTTACCGTCTTGGTTCAAACATGAACAAAGGAGCTGAATTCCAAGGATAGCCCTTGTTATCAAGACTGCATTTGACAGTGTGGCATCAAGGAACCCAACAAAACTGGAGCCAATGAGAATCGGGGGTAACTTTGTTTGTTGAATCATACCTAGCATGTAGGAAGGTGATTGTGGTTGCTTGAGGTCAGTCATCTCAGCTCCAGGATATCCCTGCAGGAGTTCAGTGTAGTGTCCTAGGCCCAACCAGCTTCAGCTGCTTCATTAGTGACCTTTCATCCATTGTAAGGTCAGAAGTAGGAATATTCACTGCTGATTTTACACAGTTCTGCATGATTCACAACCTCTCAGATAGTGAAGCAATCCATGTCAAAACACAACAAGGCTGGATACTGTCCAGCTCTTTAGCTGAGAAGTGGCAAGTAACATTCACATCACTTAATGACCATCTCTAATAATATGCAATCTATTCACTGCTCTTTGACATTCAATGGTGTTATCGTCAATGAATGCCCCACTATCAATATTCCAGAGATTACCATTGACCAGAAACTGGAATCTCTGTAAAATTACATTGGCCACAAGAGCAGGTCAGAGATATACTGCAGCAAGTAACCACCTCCTGACTCCCTGAAGCCTGTACCCATTTACAAGGCACGTGTCAGGATTGTGATGTAATACTCCTCCATTGTCTGGATGAGTACAGCTCCAACAGCACAGAAGAACTTTGACACCGTCCCGTGACAAAGCAGCCCACTTGATTGTCACCATATCCACAAGCATCCACTCTCTCCACTACCCATGTTTAGCAGCAGGTGGGGTATATTATCTATAGGAAGCAATGCAAAAATACAAAGATCCTTAGATAGCATATTCCAAAGCCAGGACCAATTCCATCTGGAAGGTTAAAGGCAGCTGATACATGAGATACCAACACCTGCAAGTTCCCCTCACCATTGTGACTTGGAAATATATTGCCATTCCTTCACTGCCACTTAGTCGAAGTCCTGGAATTCCATCCCTAGTAGCATTTTGGGTCTATCTATAGCTCATGGACCACGGTGGTTTAAGAAGGCAGCTCTCCACCACCTTCTCAAGAGCAACTAGGGAATAGCAAGCACAATAAATGCTGGCCTAACCACAGATGCCCACATACCAGGAATGAATGGAAAAAAAGTCCCTTGTTAAGAGCTTCTATGTAAACAGTGACGTTTGACTTAAACTATTGTTAAATGGGTCACAGGATCTTCTGGCAACAATGTATGACAGAGACCCAAACACATGGGACTAGATTGGGTTGGGATATCTGGTCGGCATGGACGAGTTGGACCGAAGGATCTGTTTCTGTGCTGCACATCTCTATGACTCTCAGAGAAATTTAAACTTCTGGTAAACTGAAAGAAATGACAAATCAAAATGTCATGTTTACATGCTTTAACTGTACCAAAAACTGTGGATTAAGCACAACTTTCTTTTGTAGGCAACTTATACTTTAAATGATAGAATGAAACAGCTCCCTCGTAGTTATCATGGCTTGCAACAACAACTGTAATTCTGTGGCCAAACAGTTCACAGTTTGTCCCAGCTACTAATGGGTTGCTTCCTTTTAACTTTCCGAGATGGGCAACTTCTAATCCAAAAAGTATTCTCACTGTTGTACTATAGATTTCCTCCTCTGGCTAGATGAACCTTCCATTAACTCTTCATCAGCTTGGTCTTCAGTTATAGCTCAAGCTGCTACTGAATGCGTGGCAAACAAGAGTCAGTACTTATATTGCTTCAGGTGCATACCTGACTGTTTTGCAGACTGGCTGTCTACCACTCAATTGGCTGTAGAACACTCAAGACAAACGTGCAATTCCAGTACAAGATATTCCTGGGTTTATTGGGAAGCCTGTAATCTGATATCAAAATGACTTTATCTTCTCCAAAGCTGATTAGTTATCTTTGATCCCAACTTCCATTCATCTTTAAAGTAAAGGATAATTTACAGCAAAACTGCTTACAACCTGATACCTACAGCATCTTTCTGGGTGCAGGGTCTATGCATTGTGGAGTAGAAATGGCTATCATTGATCGAAGTGTAAGCACCTTATATTTTCCTCTCAAAAAACTACACAGAGTGATCTGCAATTATAAAACTACCCACTCAGATAAACTCCACCTTAGATCATACGAATCCCAGCATCTACCTTATGTTCAAATTTTAAAAAACTTTTTTTAAGCAAAGATAGCAGTTAAAAGCCAGCTATACGGCTGTGGCATACAGGTGTGCATAGGCTCGACCAGATAGGGCTCGAAGTCAGTGAATCAGATGGTTATTTACAACAATTGGCTAATTTCACAATCATTATTAATGAAGCCAGCATTTCATTCCAGATTGGTTAATGAGTGGAAGTTAAATTCCCTCAGCTGCTGTTGTAAGATTTGATTGCCACTGTCTCCAAAGTGCTTTGAGATGTCCAGTGTGTGCACTACAACCTTTAACAAATCTATCAAATGATAACAAACAGATAATCTGTTGGCTGTTTCTAGTTCAGTAATGTTAATGTTATGCTATACCATTGTAGACTTGTCTTCACATAATTGAGAAAGAGCACTTACACCTATCAAGTTGTATACGTGAACATTTTAAAAGTGTTGCTGCATCTCTCAAAGAATCATATCTGATACTGCATTTTGAAAATAAAATTTGACTGCAGGAAAAATTCAGTTGTAATTCTGGGTAGTTATTTGTCATAATCAACAAGACACAGTTATATGACAGCTATCAGTTCAATTACAACAGCACTAGGAACCACTGACACCAATGGACAGCAGTGGGCTAACAAGGCAGTTCATCATTACCTTTTCAAGGGCATTTAAGGATGAGCAGTAAATGCTGGGTTTGTCAGCTACTCCGACATCACATTACAAATATGAAAAGGTCTAGTCAGGCAAATGTTTATACACAGTACTCTGCTCAGCAGCACCCAAACACCTAACATTTTCGATGTTAGCAGAATCAAATGAAATATTTACCAAACAGTGTAAAGACAAATAGTGAATTGTAAAAGCTTCCCATGGTTTGTTTGACTGTGGGATATGAAATAGATCAGAGATTTGAAAGGCTTCAGGCTGGATTACAGTCCCACTATATGAGCATATTTGAAGGTGAGAGATATGTAAAACAAAGTGGATGGCCTTCTTGGCCTGTCTTCCATATTATGATGAGTGAAAAGGCATCAGACAGTGTAGCGATTGGAACCGTGGTCAGGTAGATCTCACTTACTGAGATCCTTGATTGGGGTGGTTAACTTGGGCCAAATCAGTAAGTCTTGGCTTTTTCATTGGATTGGACTGTCTTGTCTGTGTTTGTTACTGTTTCCGTTTTGATGACTTAAGATGGGATTTGAGGTTTGCCCTCATTTCCCTGTTAACTGATTGAATGGTGGGGTTTGGTCTTGCTGCCCCTTCCCCTATAAATAGTGTTTTTTGGTGTGAACTTCTGCTTTTTCTTTATTGCCAACCGTTTGTATTTATATGGTTCCATAAAATAAAAAAAAGCAGGGTATGCAGAAGGTCTCCTCAGTCTAGGGACTGGTTTTCAGCTGGCAGTACAGTGCACATGTAAATAAATGACTTGGTGGCAGGATACTGGTCTTTATGCAGTTATTTCAGGAAGCCCACCTGCCTTTAGGCCTGTCAAGGTCTACAGTTAACAATTAATGTTCAATGAAGGGCAATAGTCTGCCGTCACTGCCATTGTATGAGCAGCAGAGGAAGGTGGAGGCAATAGCAGCTTTCACTGTGCAGAGTTGCTGTTTGGAAACAAGGAGATGTCACATCCCACTTTGGACCTGTATCTAATAGAGGCACGTCTCTCCCCCAAAATCATACATCATCAGGCCCCCCTAATAATTTAAACTTCTATCCACCTCCATGCATCCTTCCGAGCATGTGCTCAGTAGTCTCAGCCAAAATTCCAGACTTACCATTGAGAACTTCTATCACTACCTCTTAAGAACTGCCCATATAAATCCTGGTGCTATGGACAACTAAGTTGCTGGTCAGAAAGTCCTCTCTAACTCAATTAAAAGGTGATCATTACTCAATGTTACTGTGCAGCAGCTACACTGTGGGTTGGCAAGCTGATGACTGATATTTTGGTTTTGATGGGAGGGTACAGGGGTAAAAGAAAATACAGTGCCCTGTAACATCCAGCACATAGCGGCACTGCAACTAAATGCAAACTAAGTACTTCTAATTGGGAAGCTGAACACAGAAATCCCATGTATAATGTTCAGTCTTTACTTGTTGCTAATACAATGGAATCCATCACTGTTGCAAAAAAACAAAGATACCTTTTTTTTTGAAGCACATTTTCAAATGTCAGAAAATGCAAGGAGTTATATACATCATCGCAATATGTCTTGGATTGGAGAATACCATACTTCTGAGTGAATTTAAATTTCTGATTTATTTATAAATCAGCATGCACGGCTAGTTGAAGTGCTACTGAGGTGAATTAGACTAAGTGGAGGAAAAAGAGAGGGTGAAAAGATTGGTCAAAACACACTAACCGGAGAATTTGATCTAAAAGGGACACAATGAATGCTGTGTGCCCCAAACTGAGGTAGCAGCAATTACTTCAATATTTACATTTTTCCCATACATGTAAGTAAATAAAGTTGCCACTGGACCTTAGGGCTGCTGTCTCATTAGAGAGGCAACTGGTGGTTGTTTAATGGAGGGTCACCATGCCTCAGGCAAGGGGAGAGATAGAGAAGGACAGTCTGACATGGTAACCTCAGCTGATACAGGAATTGAACACATGCTGTTGGCATCACTCTGCATCACAAACCAACTGCCCAGCCAACTGAGATAACCAAAACACCTTGCTGAACGGGGATGATTCTGTAAAACAAGATTTGTTATGCATGTTCACTGTAAAATCTCACATAAATGAACAAGATAGTTATAAATTATCCCCAAACAATACTTTACATTACTATCACTTAATAGTAAAGAATAAGAGCATTGCTGAAAAAGAGATTCACAAGAATACTAAAGCAAGAACATTTCAACTAAAGTTTGAGGAATAGCTGTTCCCTGGTACATTCTCCATAGCAATGCCTTTATCAATCAGCATCAACTTGTCTGGCTTGATTTTAAAAACCTGGTTAGTTAAGTAGTGTATTCTCCATGGCAATGTCTTTACTAGTCAAGAATCTGCTTGCCAATCAATCATGACCTTTCTCATAGAGTTTAAATGGTTGTTCCCTTTGAGATTTGGTACTCTTGCAATTCTATCCTGATGAGTGTAATATGCAAAGCTAGGACTGCTCATCTCTTTTTCAGCAACATCCTTTCTATATGCATGGATGCTGAATTTAAGGCATCTACAGAAATAATTATAAATTAGCATACATAATTGTAATAGTGCAAATATACTTTGTCATAAAAGAATTGACTTATAAGGCAACATGTATTGCACAAAAATACTAAATATGGCTAATCAAAGAAATTTATTTTAAAGGTAATTCCTTTACAACAATCACCTGCTGCAATAGCTGAGAAATCTGTTTTTCCAGTTTCTTTATTCTTATTTCATTGAATATGTTGACAGTGTTGTGATTCCTATATTGCTCCACTTCCAGTGATGAATTGGAGTCTGTGACAAACATTGGTGCTGCAGGATGAGTTACTGTAGAACGAAGGCGATATTGAGCAAGAACCTGATCAATCCTTGGTGTGATCACGGGTGGTACCCCTGAAACCTATTTTATTTAAAAGGGATGTAAAAAGTGTTTGAAATGATCAGCTATCACAGTGACATTTTGATGTAATATTTTAGCTTTTACATTAAATTTTAAAAATGTATTTATGAAATTGTACTATTTACAGGACCACAATAATTAATATGCTCATAAGGCTGTAAAATTCTTGCAAGATGTTCCAAGTGAAAATTTTGAAGTAATTTCGTTTGAAAATCATGTGATTTCCAAAATTTATCATAATCATATATACTAGGAAAATTTTATAAACCACATAAAATTAAACAACAATGCATCTCTTCAACGTAGGAAGTATTTCTTTGACCAGTAAGCTTTAAATGGTCAGGAAGGAGAGATCACAGCTGGAGTGAGTTACATCCTGATTGAGGAGATAGTTTGGGAACTTTAGATGCAGCATGGAAATTATGCAAAAGGGAAGTGGTGCCTTTTTCTGGCTTATTTGGCTCATAGTTGTAGGTCTTGTTAAACAGCAAAAATTGATGCCCAGAATTGGGGGTCCAGAACAAAACAAGGAGTGACATCACAGAAAAAATCTATAACTTATTGGTTGGTAATAACTGGTAATTTGAATAGCTATTAAAGGTTGCTCTCAAATTGAAGGTAGGTGGAGAAATATTTAAAATTACACACTGAAAGAGAAGTGGGAATTTTTTTAAAACAAAATAAGGCCTACATAAATAAAAGAGAGATGCAGGACCAGGCAATTAGTTGTACCTGCATGATGTGGGAGCTGGTGGACACTATTGTCATTCAGACTGCCTGCATCTGCAGCAAGTGTTAGTTGCTCGAGGAACTCCAGCTCAGAGTTGGAGTCTTTAAGATTTTTTTAAAAAGTTGATGAGCTGGAGTCATCAGGGAGATGGAAGGGTTAGCTGGATGCTGTGTTTCATGAGGTAGTCGCACCCCTTTGATTAACTCCCTCAAGCCCAAGTCAGAGGTCAGGGACAGGAAGGTGTGACTCCCAGTGAGGAAGACAGCGAGATGCAGGAGACAAAAGAGCCTCAGCGCTTAAGCCTATCTAACAGGTTTGAGATTCTTGCTCCCTGTGTGGACAAGAGTTGGGGCTGTAGGGAGGGTGAGCAAACTGATCACAGCACTGGGGTACAGAGAGCCATTCAGGAGGGGGAAGAAGAGAGAAATGTAGTTATAATGCGTGACAGTACAGTCAGGGGAATAGACACGGTTCTCTGTGGCCATGATCAAAAGTCCTGAAGGTTGCGTTGGCTCCCTGCTGCACAGGTCCAGGATTTCAGGTCTGGGCTGGAGAGGAATTTGGAGTAGAGGGGAAAGATCTAAGTCTCATGGTCCAACAATATAGATGGATCAAGGAGAGGTTCTGCTAAAGACTAAAGAGCTAGACGATAAATTTAAAAGCAGAACAAAAATGATAATAATCTCCAGATTAAGACCTAAGTGATGAGGTATGTTAAGTTTTGGTTCACAAATGTGGAATTCACAGTAGGCATAGTGAGATACAAACTGATAGGGATCAATGCCGACACACTTCATTAATGTTCAGCCTCCCATCTTACCAAATTCACCAAAAAAAAGAGACAAAGTAAAAATTTGACAAAAGCAGAATGAGTACCTGGTGGATTCAGCTTGCTGCTTGCTCTAAACAACCTATATGTTGGAATCCAGCTATCTCAGGACTCGCTCAAAGGACACTGGACTCCCTTACACCTCACAATCACAGACAATGGCATCTAATATATGCACACCTGTAGGAACCCTCCTGTCACATTTCCAATCCAGTTATAGGACATAGAGAGGGGGTGTCATTTTTGATGAGGGGCAGCATTACAGCTGTACTGAAGGAGGATATTCCTGGAAATACATCCAAGAAAGTTATTTGGGTGGAACTGAGAAACAAGAAAGAGATGATCACCTCATTGGGATTATATTATAGACCACCCTAATAATCAGAGGGAAACTTAGAAACAAATTTGTAAGCAGATCTCAATTATTTGTAAGAATAATAGGGTAGTTATGGTAGGGGATTTTAACTTTTCAAACATAGGCTGGGACTGACATAGCGTTAAGGATTTACAAGGAGAGGAATTTGTTAAGTGTGTATAAGAAAATTTTCTGGTTCAGTATGTGGATGTACCAACGAGAGAAGGTGCAAAACTTGACCTACTTTTGGGAAATAAGGCAGGGCATGTGACTGAGGTGTCAGTGGGGGAACACTTTGGGCTAGTGACCATAATTCTATTAGTTTTAAAATAGTGATGGAAAAGGATAGACCAGATCTAAAAGTTGAGGAAGGCCAATTTTGACGGTATTAGGCAAGAACCTTTGAAAGCTGATTGGGGGCAGATATTTGCATGTAAAGGGACGGCTGGAAAATGGGAAGCCATCAGAAAATTTGTGTATCGCTGGACATCGGAGTGCATCTGGGAAAATTAACAAACAGTGAAATTCACAACTAAACTTGGAGGAACTGTTGGGCGAAGTTCACAGCACAGAATCAGATAAGTTAATTGTTGTTTTAAGTCTATCCAAGAGAAAGGCTACAGTAGTGAGTATAATGGATTCTTTCTTGATTATATGTTTTTGGAGATAAGTCTCTTGATTAAACTTAAAATATAAGCCATAGCCATTAATTTAACCTGGGTCAGTGTTTGTAGAGGAATAAGACGGTGTTATTTTCTGGGTCTTTAGATTGTGAAGGAGCAAAAATGGCCTTTGCAGTGATGTGTACTTCTTGTCAGATGTGAGAGTTTAAAGAGAGTTTAAGGGTTACTGCGGATTATATCTGCCATAAATGCTGTTGCATACAAATCTTATCAGATCGAGTGGATCGGTTGGAGAGACAGATAGAAGCGATGAGGAATTTGCAACAATGTGTGATGAATGGCAGTTATAAGAAGGGGGGAAGTCTCAGATACAGTCATATAGGTGGGTTAACTCCAGGAAGGGTAAGAGAGGTAGGCAGCTAGTGCAGGAGTCTTTTGTGGATATACCCATGTCAAACAGGTATGCTGTTTTGGAAAATGTAAGGGGTGTTGGATTCTCAGGGGAACGTAGCACAAACAGCCAAGCTTTTGGTATTGAGACTGGCTCTAATGCAACGAGGGGTACGTCGGCTTCCAAGAGATCAATTGTGTTAGGGGATTCTGTAGTCAGAGGTTCAGACAGATGTTTCTGTGGCCAGCAGAGAAAAAGCAGAATGGTGTGTTGTTTACCTGGTGCCAGGATCAAGGATGTCTCAGAGAGGGTGCAGAATGTTCTCACGGGGGAGAGGGACCAGCAGGAGGTCATTGTTCACATTGAAACCAACAACATTGGAAGGGAAAAGGTTGGGATTCTGAAGGGAGATCAGAGATTTAGGCAGAAATTTAAAAAGGAGGTCCTCAAGGGTAGTAATATCTGGATTGCTCCCAGTGTTAGAGCTCGTGAGGGCAGGAACAGGAGGATAGAGCAGATGAATGCATGGCTGAGGAGCTGGCGTATGGAGAAGGATTCAGAATACAAATGCTACAGGAAGGATAGAAAGGGAGGCAAGAGAGGAGGGGGAAGTGGCATTTTTGATAAGGGATAGCATACAGCTGTGCTGAGGGAGGATATTCCCAGTAATACATCCAGGGAAGTTATTTGGGTGGAACTGAGAAATATGAAAGGGATGATCACATTATTGGGATTGTATTATAGACCCCCCAATAGTCAGAGGGAAATTGAGAAACAAACTTGTAAGAAGATAGCAGCTATCTGTAAGAATAATAGGGTAGTTATGGTAGGGGATTTTAACTTCCCAAACATTGACTGGGACTGCCATAGTGTTAAAGGTTTAGATGGAGAGGAATTTCTTAAGTGCGTACAAGACAATTTTCTGATTCAGTATGTGGATGTACCTACTAGAAAAGGTGCAAAACTTGATCTACTCTTGGGAAATAAGGCAGGGCAGGTGACTGAGGTGTCAGTGGGGGAACACTTTGGGGCTAGCGACCATAGATCTATTCGTTTTAAAATAGTGATGGAAAAGAATAGACCAGATCTAAAAGTTGAAGTTCTAAATTGGAGAAAGGCCAATTTTGATGGTATTAGGCAAGAACTTTTGAAAGTAGATTGGAGGCAGATCTTTGCAGGTAAAGGGACGGCTGGAAAATGGGAAGTCTTCAGAAATGAGATAACAAGAATCCAGAGAAAGTATATTCCGGTCAGGGTGAAAGGGAGGCTGGTAGGTATAGGGAATGCTGGATGACTAAAGAAACTGAGGGTTTGGTTAAGAAAAAGAAGGAAGCATATGTCAAGTATAGACAGGATAGATCGAGTGAATCCTTAGAAGAGTATAAAGGAAGTAGGAGTATACTTAGGAGGGAAATCAGGAAGGCAAACGGGGACAGGAGATAGCTTTGGCAAATAGAATTAAGAAGAATCCAAAGGGGTTTTACAAATATATTAAGGACAAAAGGGTAACTAGGGAGAGAATAGGGCCCCTCAAAGATCAGCAAGGCAGCCTTTGTGTGAAGCCGAAGAAAATGGGGGAGATACTAAATGAATATTTTGCATCAGTATTTACTGTGGAAAAGGATATGGAAGATATAGACTGTAGGGAAATAGATGGTGACATCTTGCAAAATGTCCAGATTACAGAGGAGGATGTCTTGAAACGCATAAAGGTGGATAAATCCCCAGGACCTGATCAGGTGTACCTGAGAACTCTGTGGGAAGCTAGAGAAGTGATTGCTGGATCACTTGCTGAGATATTTGAATCATCGATAGTCACAGGTGAGGTGCCGAAAGACTGGAGGTTGGCTAACATAGTGCCACTGTTTAAGAAGGGCAGTAAAGACAAGCCAGGAACAATAGACCGGTGAGCCTGACCTCGGTAGTGGGCAAGTTGTTGGAGGGAATCCTGAGGAACAGGATGTACATGTATTTGGAAAGGCGAGGACTGATTCGGGATAGTCAACATGACTTTGTGCATGGAAATCATGTCTCACAAACTTGATTGAGTGTTTTGAAGAAGTAACAAAGAGAGGTAGATGTGATCTATATGGAGTTCAGTAAGGCGTTCGACAAGGTTCCCCATGGGAGACTGATTAGCAAGGTTAGATCGCATGGAATACAGGGAGAACTAGCCATTTGGATACAGAACTGGCTCAAAGGTAGAAGCCAGAGGATGGTGGTGGAGGGTTGTTTTTCAGACTGGAGGCCTGTGACCAGTGGACCAAGGATTGGAGCTGGGCCCTCTAATTTTTGTCATTTATGTAAATGATTTGGATGCGAGCATAAGAGGTACACTTAGTAAGTTTGCAGATGACACCAAAATTGGAGGTGTAGTGGACAGCGAAGAGGGTTACCTCAGATTACAAAAGGATCTGGACCAGATGGGCCAATGGGCTGAGAGATGGCTGATGGAGTTTAATTCAGATAAATGCGAGGTGCTGCATTTTGGGAAAGCAAATCTTAGCAAGACTTATACACTTAATGGTAAGGTCCTAGGGAATGTTGCTGAACAAAGAGACCTTGGAGTGCAGGTTCATAGCTCCTTGAAAGTGGAGTCGCAGGTATTTAGGACAGTGAAGGCGGCGTCTTAATGCTTTCCTTTATTGGTCAGAGTATTGAGTACAGGAGTTGGGAGGTCATGTTGCATCTGTACAGGACATTGGTTAGGCCACTGTCGGAATATTGCGTGCAATTCTGGTCTCCTTCCTATCAGAAAGATGTTGTGAAACTTGAAAAGGTTCAGAAAAGATTTACAAGGATGTTGCCAGGGTTGGAAGATCTGAGCTACAGAGAGAGACTGAACAGGCTGGGGCTGTTTTCCCTGGAGCGTCGGAGGCCGAGTCGTGACCTTATAGAGGTTTACAAAATTATGAGGGGCATGGATAGGATAAATAGACAAAGTCTTTTCCCTGGGGTCGGGGAGTCCAGAACTAGAGGTTTCGGGGAAAGATATAAAAGAGACCTAAGGGGCAACGTTTTCACGCAGAGGGTGGTATGTGTATGGAATGAGCTGCCAGAGGATGTGGTGGAGGCTGGTACAATTGCACCATTTAAAGGCATTTGGATGGGTATATGAATAGGAAGGGTTTGGAGGGATATGGGCCAGGTGCTGGCAGGTGGGACTTGATTGGGTTGGGATATCTGGTCGGCATGGACGGGTTGGACCAAAGGGTTTGTTTCCATGCTGTACATCTCTATGACTCTCTGACTCTAAATGAGATAACGAGAGTCCAGAGAAAGTATATACCTGTTGGGGTAAAAGGAAAGGCTGGAAGGTACAGGGAATGCTGGATAACTAAAGAAATTGAGGATTTGGTTAAGAAAAAGAAGGTAGCATACATCAGGTATAGACAGGATAGATCGAGTGAATCCTTAGAACAGTATAAAGGCAGTAGGAGTATACTTAAGAGAAAAGTCAGGAGGGCAAAAAGGGGACATGAGATGGCTTTGGCAAATGGAGTTAACAAGAATCCAAAGGGTTTTTACAAATACATTAAGGATAAAAGGTAACTAGGGAGAGAACAGGGCCCCTCAAAGATCAGCAAGGCGGCCTTTGTGAAGTGCCAAAAGAGATGGGGGAAGATGCTAAACGAGTATTTTGCATCATTATTTACTGTGGAAAAGGCCATGGAAGATATAGAATGTAGGGAAATAGATGGTGACATCTTGAAAAATGTCCATATTACAGAGAAGGAAGTGCTGATGTCAGTGGTGGGTAAGTTGTTGGAGGAAATCCTAAGGGACAGGACGTACATGCATTTGAAAAGCCCAGGACTGATTTGGGATAGTCAACATGGATTTATGCATGGGAAATCATGTCTCACAAACTTGATTGACTTTTTTGAAGAAGTAACAAAGACAATTGATTAGGGTAATCTAAATGGACTCAGTGAGGCGTCCAACAAGGTTCCCCATTCCCTCCAACAACTTGCCCATCACCGATGTCAGGTTCACTGATCTATAGTTCCCTGGCTTGTCCTTACCACCTTTCTTAAACAATGGCACCACGTTAGCCAACCTTCAGTCTTCCGACACCTCACCTGTGACTATCAATGATGCAATATCTCAGTCAGAGGCTCTGCAGTCACTTCCTTAGCTTCCCACAGAGTTCTCAGGTACACCTGATGAGGTCCTGGGGATTCATCCACTTTTATGCATTTCAAGACATCCAGTATTTCCCCCATCTCCTGCGGCTTCACATAAAGGCCGCCTTGCTGATCTTTGAGGGGCCCTATTCTCTCCCTAGTTAGCAAGATTAGATCTCATGGAATACAAGGACTCGCCATTTGGATACAGAACTGGCTCAAAGGTAGAAGACAGAGGGTGGTGGTGAAGGATTGTTTTTCAGACTGGAGGCCTGTGACCAGTGGGATGCCACAGGATCGGTGCTGGGTACACTACTTTTCATCATTTATAGAAATGATTTGGATGTCAGCATAAGAGTTATAGTTAGTAAGTTTGCTGATGACACCAAAATTGGAGGTGTAGTGGATAGCGAAGAAGGTTACCTCAGATTACAATAGGATCTTGATCAGATGGGCCAGTAGGCTGAGAAGTGTCAAATGAGTTTAATTTAGATAAATGCGAGGTGTTGCATTTTGGGAAAGCAAATCTTAGCAGGACTTATACACTTAAAGGTAAGGTCCTAGGGAGTATTGGTGAACAAAGAGACCTTGGAGTGCAGGCTCATAGCTCCTTAAAAGTGGAGTCGCAGGTAGATAGGATAGTGAAGAAGGCGTTTGGTATGCTTTTCTTTATATCAGAGTATTGAGTACAGGAGTTGGGAGGTCAGGTTGTGACTGTACAGGACATTGGTTAGGACACTGTTGGAATATTGCATACAATTCTGGTCTCCTTCCTATCGGAAAGATGTTGCGAAACTTGAAAGGGTTCAGAAAAGATTTACAAGGATGTTGCTAGGGTTGGAGGATTGGAGCGAGAGGGAGAGGCTGAATAGGCTGGGGCTGTTTTCCCTGAAGCGTCTGAGGCTGAGTGGTGACCTTATAGAGGTTTACAAAATTATGAGGGGCATGGATAGGATAAATAGACAAAGTCTTTTCCCTGGGGTCGGGGAGTACAGAACTAGAGGGCATAGGTTTAGGGTGAGAGGGGAAGATATAAAAGAGGCCTAAGGAGCAACGTTTTCACGCAGAGGGTGATAAGTGTATGGAATGAGCTGCCAGAGGAAGTGGTGGAGGCTAGTACAATTGCAACATTTAAAAGGCATCTGGATGGGCATATAAATAGGAAGAGTTTGGAGGGATATAGGCCAGGTGCTGGCAGGTGGAACTAGGATGGGTTGGGATTTCTGGTTGACATGGATGAGTTGGACCGAAGGGTCTGTTTCTGTGCTGTACATCTCTATGTCTTCAAATTTTGCACCAGAAACTATTCTTGTAATGCTACAGCAAGGACATTGTATGCTTAGAGACATATACTCAGCTCATGGGCTGGACCAGGCTGCATTTCTGAGCTCTCTGTCAAAATGCTCACTTATCTTGATCTTTCTTGAATGTTCACAGCCTTTCATTGCCTTGCCTTTTTGTGCTTTGCTCTCACAGCCAGAGATATCGGACTCATATTAATAATGTTTTGCCACGCCACTTATCACAGTCCCAAAGTAAGGAAGCTTGTCAGCAGGCCTCAGCCAAGTCAAGGGAATAGCTTTTGCTCAGGGGTTTTCGGAACAAGATACCATTCCATGACCTGCTTAAGACAGTTAGAGTCAAGATCAAAATGGGTAAAGAGTTGAATGACAGGCAGCACATCACCTGCCTCGACTCTTTCTGCCCTATTATGGTCTGTCTTCCTCCTAGAATAAGACAGGTAGGTATTGCGGAATACAAAAAGTGGATGGCACAGCTAACACTGTTGGTGCAGGTAGGAAAGTATCTTGAGGGAGAGAGTGGACAATGCAGATGGCAAGCAGGAGTCAGGGGTTGGAGAGAATGATGGCAAGTACAGAAGGTGTTGATGACAACAGCAAGAGTGGTAAAGCATAAGGATTGGTCACTAATGACCAGTTAAGACTCTTAATTGATTGTAGGAAAGGAAACTTATTCTTCTGTTGGTAGGGATCTCAACAATGTCAACCCAACCAATTAACTTCCCCTTCCGCCACATTTTTCCCCTCACGTTTTGGGAACTGAAGATTCTGCCCATTGACTGTTTCTCTCCACAGATGTTGCCACTTCTGTGGTGTTTCTCCATTGATTTTTGTTTGTGTTTCAAATATCCAGCAAATGCAGCATTTTAGTCTTGCACAAATAAAACTGTGTCACTTACGCTTTATGAACTACACTGCCATGACCTGAAAATCATAAACAGCTGACAATCTGGACAGTCCTGACCTATGAAGTGAAAAAGTAATCAAACACAAACCTTTTCCATACTTAAGCTAGACTCCGATGATACCAAATACTCCAAGTAGTCTTCCAAACCAGGCAGATCTGAGGGAACTCCTTCATTTGAATGGATAGATTCACCAGACCGCTTTAGTCCATCTAGTACGATCAACTGAGTTAGAGATTGAAGCATCATCTCTCTATAACCTGAAAATGTTAGAACAACTTTCAATTGCAATGGCTAATGCAATATGGTTTACACAAAGTGTAAGAACAACTACCTAAAAGTAATAGACGCTAAATAGATTCCGCATTATCTTTTCCAGTTTCAATCTTATTTTGTAATTGTGTGTCAAAGTGTTAACTTTAAAAATGTAAGAAAGCCAATTAGTTTGTACTGTTAACCTGTGCATCAAGCAAATTATGCATTGATCTTCTAAAGCTCGTAGAAAATCCCAAAGTTTTACTGAAATAAAGAGACCATAGGATGCCAATGTATTTTTTGCATATTAAGTACAGGTATTAAAAAAGTTACAAATGTTGATGTACAATCAAAAACTATAAAACTGACAACACCAGGTTGTAGTCCAACAGATTTATTTGGAAGTCCTCGCTTTCAAGAGTACTGTTCCTTCTTGGGTAGCTGAGGAGCAGGATTGTAAGACATCATTTATAGCAAAAGATAACTGTCATGCAACTGAAACAATATATTGAACAAACCTAGATTGCTGTTAAGTCTTTCATCTTTTAGAGTAGTTGCAGGTTTCGGTTAATTCTAAAATGTGTTCTAAAAGGTGGAAAACTTAACAGCAATCTAGGTTTGTTCAATATATCATTTCAGTTGTAATCTTTTTCTTTAATTTCTGTGTTTAATGATCGTGCTCCACAGCTACCTGATGAAGGAGCAGTGCTACAAAAGCCATCGCTATGAGGCAAACTAAGATTGCGAACCTTCAACAAACTCAGAGAAGCAACAATGACCAAAATCAAATCCAGGAAGGAGCACATCCCACCTCCTATGACAAATGGAATGACAAGCGAACAGTAAAAGTCAGACAACATTAAATTGATAACTGTATAATCTACACCCAAAATAATCAGGAAAGGAATACCAATAAAGAGGAGCTGAGGTACACTTGAGGTGTCGAGGGCCGCTGGACAAACATCCAGATTAAGTATATTGCCCCAACAATCTTATATGGGGGGGTGGGGACAACTATATCCTTGCTATTTTTGCACATTTAGCAAATGGGGAGAGGATTTCCCAACTGAACCAACATCGTTCAAGTCACAGCATCCTAACCCAGCAAGTTTTTACTCCGTGGGGACTCCTTCACAGCATAAAGTCAGACCAAGGCACTCATTTCACTGTCCCAGTAATGCAAGATGTATGAACACTGACCACATCACATACCAGCCCCCATCGAATGGGATAGTGGAAAGAATGAATTTCACCCTTAAGCAGCTGCTTAGAAAGGTCATCTAGCAAAATACCACCACCAGCAACATAGTTCTAGTCTCTGTGTGTTTGTCACCAACATCAAAACAGTCTTGAGCTTCACGGAATTCATTCCCCATGTCCTTATGACTAGATGGAATATGACAGGGATCGAACACCTGCTGGGTATGGGTTTATTGGAACCATATTCTCAGCCCTTCATTATGATAAGACGGTCTAAGCATTGCTGCACAACACGCAGGCTGCTCAAAAGGCATTAGGATGCATTAGAGAAAGAGACAAAGTAAAATCTTCGATGTCAAAGTCATGCTCACTGAATTTAAAACAGGGCAAGGCATATCTTGCTCCAGACCCTCCAGCCAGGAACATTCCTGTCCCACAGGAACCTCACTCAGAAGTGGGACAAGGTTAGCCCTCAGTTAATGAGGCTCTGGTCAATTCCAGGAAGACCGAATGTTATTATATAAACCAGATGAAAGCATACGGCTCCCAAACATAAACCACCATTTTCACGTTCCTGGAAGGATTTGAGACATCAACCTCAGGCCCTCACAGTTCCGATTTAGGAATTGGTGGCTAAGAGCCAACCTGCAGCCCATCAGAAAATGAAACGGATGGTGGTCTGGCCATTCATTAGGGAGTATAAGTGGCACAGGATCCCAACAGGAGGTGCTCCAATGGGGAGGCTGGAAGAGTCAGTCCCCAGCAGCCAGAGCCTGCCCACTCAGACTCCATCATCAGAAATATGTTGGCACCACTGCTCGCGATTGGTTCCAAATTAGGAACCAAAAGCCAACCCAGCTAACATGCTCTGGAGGAAGCTTCGTCTTTTTCTTTTCTTCCAGTTATCTATTTTCACAATCTGACAATCATCTATAAAGCCGATGCACGATCCCCTGCATGTGTTTGTACCTCAAAATTTGGGCTAAGTTCAGTCTGGAATTCATAACCGAAAAAAAAATAAACAATTAGTAATGAAAGAAATTTGGGGAAGAGAATGTATCTGGGAGCATCAGATATCGAATGGGGATATTAACAGATGCTGCCTTGATCTTTGTTGCCTAGAATGTAAGCACATGACCATTAAACCTTTGATGGTTATCTGAAAAAAAAGTCTCGTTCACGAACATCCTTAAGGAAAAAAATCTGCCATCCTTACCTGGTCTGAAATACATGTGACTCCCAACCCACAGCAATGTAGTTGACTCTTATCTATCCTCTGGGATGAGCAGTAAATGTTGGCCTCGCCAGTGATGTCCTCATCCCATGAATGAATAAAAATAAAGTAAGGGGTAGTGTGGTGATCACCATAGTGATCTGCTGATCACATCCACTCTTCATAAGTCAGAGGACAGCGTACTGTGGGTACACCCCAACAAAATTGTCATGTTCAGGTGTAACAGCCAGCCAGTGGTGGCTTGAACTAAAACTCAGCTAAAATATGAGCTGACATTTTGCCATCCTGCACTTTCTAATCACACGTCTACTGACAATGTACTGTTCCCCACACTGCATTGTCCTTCTTTGTATTGATCTGTTAGTTTATATTTTCAAATTTCTGTGTGATTTATAGTTTTAGATAGTTGATGCTATCAGCTGGGACCAGGTACTGTCCAGGAGGAAAGCGAGGTCAGAGTTGTGTGATTCTACTTCGCTGATGCTTATTTTGATCAAGAGGAGGGACTGAGGCAAGATAGCCCAGGGCCTAAGCGGCTAGGCCCTAAACCAGAATGGCGAAAATGGGTACTGCAGATGCTGGAGATTCGAGTCAAGGTTAGAGTAGTGCTGGAAAAGCACAGCAGGTCAGGCAGCATCCGAGGAGCAGGAAAATCGATGTTTTCGGCAAACTGGCTTTTACCCAAAACATCGATTTCCTTGCTTCTCAGATACTGCCTGACCTACTGTGCTGTTCCAGCACCACTCTAATGTTGACCCAAAATCAGAATGGGCAACCCTTGAGCAGCCAGGCCTGATGGGACTTTCAGGACAGGTCAAGTACAAAACATCAGCACAAAATAAGCATAGACAAGGAAATGCCTGGGCTTCCCCTGAAAAACGAGATTCGTTTGTGCACTGGAGTACAATGAGCAGACTCAACAGAGACTACGGTCCCAGCCATAATCCATGTTTTAGCAAGTTTTGTGAAGTTTTGCAACTTCATCAGCAAAGATAACATCTCAAGCTAGTGGACCTGTGCCTCACCACCCACTTCACATTCAATAACAAAGCTTACAAACAAGTCAATGGAATACTTATAGGCTCACTAATATCAGGGCTCATAGAGGAAGCAGTAATGCAGAGACTTGAACAAGCTGCCCTCCCATCTATCCAACTCAAACTTTGGGTCCGCTACACAGATGATACCTTTGTCATCACAAAACAGAACACATTAGAGGAGACATATAACACCATCAACAGTACCGTGACAGGCATAAAATTCACAAAAGAGGAGGAGAATGTCAACAGACTCCCATTCCTAGATGTGACAGTTCAATGTACAGTTAACAGAGAGCTCCAAACCAAAGTCTACAGAAAAACAACGCACATGGACCAGATACTTAACTTCAGAAGCAATTATCCCAACACCCACAAATGGAGCTGCATCAAGACATTATTTCAACAAGCTACATCACACTGCAGCACCCAAGAACTACAAAAAGCAGAAGAAATATATCTATACAATGTTTTCGAGAAAAATGGGTACCCAATAAACACAATCCACCGATTCCTCAGAAACAAACCCAAACAAGCAGACACAACGCAACCAAAAACTGTAGCCACATTACCTTACATAAAAGACATATCAGAAATGACTTCCAGACTACTTAGACCCCTTGGCATCATGGTAGCCTACAAACCTACCAACACACAAACAGTGACTAATGAACCTAAAGGATCCAATAGATACCACAAGCAAAACTAACGTCATTTACAAAATACCATTGTTAAAAAATTGTAAAAAACACTACAATCAGACAATAAGCAGGAAACTTGCCACCACGATATATGAACACCAACTGGCCACCAAAAAACACATACCTCAATCACTAGTTTCTATACATACAGACAAAGAAGGACATCACTTTGACTGGACAACTCACACATCCTAGGACAGGCGAAACAAAGACATGCACAAGAAGTTTTAGAGACATAGCATTCTAACCAGAATTCCACCAATAAACACATTGAATTCGACCCTACCTGCCTTGCCTTGAAAAAAAACTGAAAGTGACATCACTCACCTTAAGAAACCAAGACCTATAAATAAAAAGGCGGGACATACCACCAGCATTCACTAAGGACTTTCACTGACGATGTTATTTAGTATGGTGACGAAACATCTGAAAACAAACCTTCAAGCTCTGCGAGCTAACTTACATTATAATCCACGTATGATGAGGGGACATGCCCTTGACATGTTGAAGGCAGCTCCAGCGTCTTCCATATATAGCATCAGTGATCACATAGAATGTTGTGACCTAGACCTGCAAGATTGATGGGCTGAGGATCCATGCAGGAGGGAGAGATAGGAAGGGGCACTGGGCAACTATTCCATCATCTAAGATTAACCTGGCCTGGCAGTGGAGCTCCAAACATTTGGACAGAGAAGATGACCACATGCAATTCCAACTTTCAGCAAGTTCATCAGAGCTGACTACGCAATCAGGCCAAGTTCAACTGCATTGATAGTATCTGTCCTCGTCTGGTAGCCAGTACAGGTCGTTCTGCTACAATGCGTATTTTCTTAACATACATTTGTTATAACATGATTGACGAATTGAGGACAATGTTTCTAAAGCACAAACTTTTAAGACGTGTGTTGGCTGCAATAAAATTACATAGCCAACACTTTAAGCGCTGTTCTAAAGTACGATTTTTCTATAACATGGGGTTGCACAAGAATGCAACTATCAGCATTACAGAAGTTACATTGCTATTATCATACCTGGAGTCTGACATACTGGGTTGTCTCTTCCATCTTTCATCAGCGTAAGATCTTTTAAGAGATTCAATCCCACCATGCACTGCAGCAGATGATTCAAGTTAGTAATGCAATTACTGTGAAGATCCACATGACTTAACTTGTGACCAACACCATGAAGATGCAAGAAGCCTGCAACACAAAAAGATGAGAAACAAAGTATTAATGATGAGAATTTAAAACTTGCAAAACATCCTAGAAAAGCCCATTTGACCTATCATGTTTAAATTAATGTTTTTCTCTACAAGCAATTCAGTTTAATCCTCATAACTTTTAATGTCGCTCTTGTGCAAATGATAATCTAATTTCATTTTAAAAGCATAATGGACATTGAACTTGTAACAGCACCATTCCAGAAGCAAAGTCTTTCATAGTATCTGTAGGGCAGGGGCAGAGGAGGGGAATGTGTGAAAACCAGTCAGCAGCTGGTGATGGTGAATAGCATCCAGTTACAGCTAAACTATCAATCTTCAAGCAAGCGAATTACTCACCCATATTGGTTCAAATCTGGAGAATATTAGATTCTCTAATCTCTCAAAGGTCAAACATTTGTGACATAGGTAGTCTACATGCAACCATTCCCATTACCTATGGTCTCAAAAATATTATTATTTTTTCTTTTTAAAAGGGAGTGTCTTATTTGATAAACCTGGTGGAGGTTATAGGGAATTGTATCTTCAAACATTTGAAGGATAAAAGTATTGATCCTACAATAGGTTACTAAATTGATTTATTAAACAATTCCAAGAATATGTATTAAAGAACAAACAGCATTTGTAAAATGATATTTAAATGACATGATAATAAAATTAGGTAACCAGCTGAAAATATTGAGGAGTGACCTCGTTAATTGAAAGGTAGTTTTAAAGCCTGAAAACTGATGAGTGATGAAAGGATGACCTGTCCATCAACTGTTAGAAACAAGAGTGACGAACGTAGAGCATGGATTAGTTCTTGGGGCTATGATGTTGTGGCCATAATGGAGACGTAGGTTTCACTGGGGCAGGAATGGTTGCTTGATGTTCCAGAGTTTAGAACGTTTAGAAAGAACAGTAAGGGTGGAAAAACAGGAGGGGGTGTAGCATTGATAATCAGAGAGTGCATCACAGCTACAGAAACGAAGGTTGTTGAGCAAATTTGTCTACTGAGTCAGTATGGGTGGAAGTCAGGAACAGCAAGGGAACAGCCACTGCTTTGGGGGTTTTCTACAGACCACCTAATAGCAGTAGAGAGATTGAAAAATTCATAGGCGGGCAGATTCTGATCTCGCAGTGGAAGAACACTTTGGTGACAGTGATCTCAACTGCCTTACATTTACTATAGCCTTGGAGAGGAAAAGGAGCAGTTAACGAGGGAAGATATATAATTGGGGAAAAGGAAATTATGACGCTATCAGACAGGAGTTGGGAAGTACAGACTGGGAGCAATTGTTCCAAAGAAAGGACACAGCAGACATGTGGAGACTATTTAGTGTGCAGCTGTTGCGAGTGATGCACGCATTTGTTCCTCTGAGACAGGTAAGAATGGGTAAGATTAAGGAACCTTGGATGACAAGAACAGAGGAGCTTCTTGTCGAATGGAAGAAGGCAGCTTATGTAAGGTGGAGGAAGCAAGGGTCTAGCACAGCTTTACAGGATTACAGGCTAGCTAGAAAGGAGCTCAGAAATGGACTGAGGAGAGCCAGGAGGGAGCACGAAAAAGGCTTGGCAAAAAGGATTAGGAAGAACCCAAAGGTATTTTACTCATATGTGAGGAATAAGGGAATGACTAGGGAGAAGGTAGGTCCTATCAGGGATAGTGGAGGAAACTTGTGCATGGAGTCTGAGCAGATCGGGGAAGCCCTAAATGAGTTTTTTGCTTCAGTTTTCACTCAGGAAAGTGACCTTGTTGCGAATGAAAACTTTGAGGAGCTGGGATACGGGCTTGACCAGATCAAGATCGATGAAGTTGATGTGTTGGAAATTTTGGAAAACATTAAGATTGATAAGTCTCCAGGGCCAGACCAGATTTATCCTAGGTTGCTCCGGGAAGCAAGAAAGGAGGTGACTAAGCCACTGGCGAGGATATTTGCCTCCTCACTCCCAACAGGAATCGCACCGGAGGATTGGAAGGAGGCAAATGTTGTTCCTCTTTTCAAGAAGGGAAACAGGGAAATTCCTGGCAATTACAGACCAGTCAGTCTTACGTCTGTGGTCAGCAAAGTTTTGGAAAGACTTCTGAGAGACAGGATTTATGACTATTTGGAAAAGCATAGTGTGATTAAAGGCAGTCAGCATGGCTTTGTGAGGTGCAGGTTATGCCTCACAAACCTTATTGAGTTCTTTGAGGAAGTGATAAGACAGGTCAACGAAGGTCGAGAAGTGGATGTGGTGTATGTGGACTTCAGCAAGGCATTTGATAAGGTTCCCCACAGTAGGCTCATTTATAAAATCAGGAAGTATGGGATACAGGGAGATTTGGCTATCTGGATTCAGAATTGGCTGGCTGACAGAAGGTGGAGAGTGGCTGCAGATGCAAAGTATTCTGCCTGGAGGTCAGTGATGAGTGGGGTCCCGCAGGGCTCTGTTCTTAGGCCTCTGCTCTTTATAGTTTTTATAAATGACTTGGATAAGGAGGTTGAGGGGTGGATTAGTAAATTTGCAGATGACACAAAAGTTGACAGTATTGAGGGCTATTGCAGGCTGCAGCGCGACATTGACAGGATGCAGAGCTGGGCTGAGAAATGGCAGATGGAGTTCAAACTGGATAAATGCGAAGTGATGCATTTTGGAAGGTCAAGTTTGAATGCTGAATATAAGATTAAAGACAAGATTCTGGACTGGAGGGCATGCCTTATGAAGAAAGTGTGAATAAGCTCGGATTTTTCTCTCTGGAGAGAAGGAGGAAGAGGGGATACCTGATCGAGGTATACCAGATAATGAGAGGAATAGATAGAGTCAATAGCCAGAGACTTTTCCCCCAGGCAGGATTGACTGGTACGAGGGGTCATAGTGTTAAGATATTAGGAGAAAGATATAGAGGAGACGTCAGAGGCAGAGAGTTGTGAATGCATGGAATGCATTGCCAGCGGTGGTGGTGGAAGCAGAGACATTGGGGATATTTAAGTGACTGCTGGACATGCAAAGGATAGTAGTGAGTTGAGGGGTGCGTAGGTTAAGTTATTATATTTTACATTAGGATTAAACATCGACACAAAACCATGGGCCCAACGGCCTGTTCTGTGCTGTACTTTTCTATGTTCTAACTTTCCCATTTATCCGCTCCATCCTCCTCTGCGACCTATCACTTTCTTCCCCCACCTTCATCTACCTATCACATTCTCAGCTACCTTCCCCGCCCAACCCTACTGCCTCCTCCCATTTGTCTCTCAGCAACCCCCAGCCCAAAAGCCTCATTCCTGATGAAGGGCTTATGTCTGAAACATTGATTCTCCTGCTCCTCAGATGCTGCCTGACCTGCTGTGTTTTTCCTCCATTACATTCTCGACTCTGATCTCCAGCATCTGCAGTCCTCAATTACTCCGTATTTTTGAGTGGGGACTGTTTGCAAATCTCTTAAAAGAAGTTTCACATAGCGGAGTTAATACCTTTGAGGAATTATAATGTAAGGCGATGCTTTTAAATCCCAAGCATTGACTTCTGCTTAGCCAGTTTGCCTTACTAATCAAGAGAGATGTCATCTAGGACCAAGGCAAGGAGAAATATTTTTACTTAGATGCTGGAGAGTCATTGGAATTCTCTACCTGTGGACTATGGAAACTCAAACTTTGAGCATATTTAGAATTATAGAGTCATAGAGAGGTACAACATGGAAACAGACCCTTCGGTCCAACTCGTCCATGTCGACTAGATATCCCAGCCTAATTTTCCAGCACAGGGCTCATATCCCTCTAAAACCATCCTATTCCTCTACCCATTCAGATGCCTTTTAAATGTTGTCACTGTATCAGCCTCCACCACTTCCTCTGGCAGCTCATTCCATACACCCACCACCCTCTGTTTCAAAACGTTGCCTCTTAGGTCCCTTTTAAATTTTTCCCCTCTCACCCTAAACCATTTTCTCTCTAGTTCTAGACTCCTCCACCCCAGGAAAAGACCTTGTTTATTTACCCTATCCATGCCCCTCATAATTTTATAAACCTCAATAAGGTCACCCCTCAGTCTCTGACACTCCAGGGAAAACAGCCCCAGCCTATTCAGCCTCTCTCTATAGCTCAAACCTTCCAACCCTGGCAACATCCTTGTAAATGTTTTCTGAATCATTTCAAGTTTCACAGCATTCTTCTGAAAGGAGGGAAACCAGAATTGCATGCAATATTCCAAAAGTAGTCTAACCAATGTCATGTACAGCTGCAACATGACCTCCCAACTCCTATACTCGATCTCTGACCAATAAAGGAAAGCATACCGAATGCCTTTTTCCACAATCCTATCTACCTGCCACTCCACCTTCAATGAACTATGAACCTGCACTCCAAAGTCTCTTTGTCTAGCAACACTCCCCAGGACCTTACCATTAGGTGGATAAGTCCTGCCTTAATTTGCCTTTCGAAAATGCAGCACCTTTCATTTATTTAAATTCCATCTGCCATTCCCTGGCCCATTGACCCATCTGATCAACATCATGTTGTCCTCTGAGGTAACATTCTTCGCTGTCTAGTACACCTCCAATTTTGGTATCATCTGCAAACTTAGTAACTATGCCTCCAATGTTCACATCTAAATAATTTATATAAATGACGAAAAGCAGAGGACCCAGCAATGATCCTTGTGGCACACCACTGGTGACAGGCCTCCAGTCTGAAAGGCAAACTTTCACCAACACCCTCTGTCTTCTACCTTCAAGCCAGTTCAGTATCCAAATGACTAATTCTCCTTGTATTCCAGGTGATTTAACCTTGCTAATTAGTCTACCATCAGGAAGCTTGTCGAATGCCTTTCTGAAATCATATAGATCACTTCCACTGCTCTGCCTTCATCAATCTTTGTTACTTCTTCAGAAAACTCAATCAAGTTAGTGAGACATGATTTCCAAAGCCCTAATCATTTCTTGTCTTTCCAAATACATATAAATCCTGTCCCTCAGGATTCCCTCCAACAACTTGCCCACTACTGATATCAGGCTCAATGGTCAAAAGATCCCTGACTTTTCCTTAGCACCTTTTGTAAACTGTGGCACTATATTAGCCAACCTAGAGTCTTTGGGCACCTCACCTGTGATTATCAATGATACAAGTATCTCAGCAAGGGACCAAGCAATCACTTCCCTAGCTTCCCACAGCGTTCTCGGGTATACATGATCAGGTCCAGGGAATATATCTACCTTTATGCATTTTAAGGTATCCGTAATATGGACATTTTTCAAGAAGTCACCACGTATTTCCTCACATTCTTGTCCTTCTCCACAGTAAACACTGATGCAAAATACTCGTTTAGTATCTCCCCATCTCCTGCAGCTCCACACATAGGCTGCTTTGCTGATCTTTGAGGGGCCCTATTCCCTCACTAGTTAACCTTTTGTCCTTAATGTGTTAAAAAATCCCTCTGGATTCTCCTCAACTCTATTTGCCAAAGCTATCTCATATGCCTTCCTGATTTCGTTCTTAAATCTACTCCTAATGCCTTTGTACTATTCTGGAGATTCACTCGATCGCTGGTGTCTATACTTGACATGGGGTTCTTTCTTTCTGTTGACCAAAACATCCATTTCTCCAGTCATCCAGCCCTGCCTTTCACCCGAACAGGAACATACTGTCTCTGTACTCTCATTATCTCATTTTTGAAGGCTTCCCATTTTCCAGCTATCCCTTTACCTGCAAACACTGCCCTCAAACAACTTTTGAAAGTTCTTGCCTAATAAAATTGGCCTTTCTCCAATTTACAACTTTACTTTTTAGATCTGGTCCATCCTTTTCCATCATTATTTTAAAACTAGTAGAATTATGGCTGCTGGCCCTAAAGTTCTTGCCCACTGATATACAGTCAGTTGCCATGCCTTATTTCCCCAAGAATCGGTCAAGTTTTGCACCTTCTCTACATACTGAATCAGAAGATTTTCTTGGACAAATTCTAAACCCTTAACGCAATGGCAGTCCCAGTCTATTTTTGGAAAGTTAAAATCCCCGAGCATAACCACCCTTTTATTCTTACAGAGAACTGAGACCTCCTTCCAAATTTGTTTCTCAATTTCCCACTAGCTATTGTGGGGGGGGGTTATAATATAATCCCAGTAAGTTGATCACACCTTTATATTTCTCAGTTCCACCTAAATTACTTCACTGGATTTATTCCCAGGAATATCTTCCCTAAGTACAGCTGTAATGTTATCCCTTATCAAAAAATACCATTCCCCATCGTCTCTTGCCCCGCTTTCTATCTTTCCTATAGCATTTGTATCCTGAAACATTAAGCTGCCAGTCTGTCCATCCCTAAACCACACCTTTGTAATTTCTTTGATATCCCTAACCATGTCAAGTTCATCTGCCTTTCCTGTTAGGCCTCTTGCATTGAAATAAATACAATTTAATTTATCAGTCCTACCACATTCTCTGCATTGTTCCTGTCTGCCCTAACTGTTTGACTTGATCTTTTTCCCAACTATACCAGTCTCAGACTGATCTCTGCCCTCACTATCTCCTTGGGTCCCTGCCCCCTCACCTTTCTAGTTTAAACGCACCTGAGCAGCTCTAGCAAATCTTCCTGCTAGTATACTACATCCCTTCCAATTCAGGTGCAATTAGTCCTTCTTACACATGTCACTTCTACCCCAGAAAAGATTCCAATGATTCAAAAATGTGAATAATTCTCCCCCGCACAAATTCCTCAGCCACACATTCATCTGCTCTATCCTCCTATTCCTACCTTCACCAGCTCGTAGCACCAGGAGTAATACAGATATTACTACTCTCAAGGACCTCCTTTTTAAATTCCTGCCTAACTTTCTATATTCTCTCTTCAGAATTTTATCCTTTTCCTTTCCTATGTCATTAGTTCCAATGTGCACAATGACTTCCTGCTGGTCCCTCTCCGCTTTGAGAAGAATCTGCATTCTCTCAGATATGTTCTTGATTCTGGCGCCAGGGGTCCAACACACCATTCTCATTTCTTGCTGCTGGCTGCAGAAACATCTGTCTGTACCTCTGACTATCACAAATCGATTGCTTGGAACCTGACATACCTCTCATTACATTACAGCTCACCTCTGTACCAGAAACTTGGCTGCTAATGCTACATTTCCCTGAGAGTCATCACCCCTTACAGTTTCCAAATCAGCATAATTGTTTGATATGGGAATAGCCACAAAAGACTCATGAACTAATTGCCTCCCTCTCCTATCTTTCCTGGACTGTACCTGTGGTTTTTTTCCCTTCCTACAACTGCCATCCATCACACCCCCTAGCTCCTCACTCCGCTCCACCCGATCCATGCAATCTGATAGGATTAGAAAAGTGTGATACTGAATAAGCACAGCCGGTCAGGCAGCATCTGAGGAACAGGAGAGCCAACGTTTCGAGCATAGGCTCTTCATCAGGAAAGAGAGGGTGGCCCAAGGGGGCTGAGAAATAAATGGGAAGGGGGTGTGAGGTTGGACAGAAGGTAGCTGGGAATGCGATAGGTACATGAAGGTGGGGGTGAAGGTGATAGTTCGGAGAGGAGAGTGGAGTGGATAGGTGGGTAAGAAGATGGATAGGTCAAGGCGGCTAGAATCTGGGATAAGGTGGGGCGAGGGGATATGAGGAAGCTGGTGAAATCCAAATTGATCCCACGTAGTTGGAGGTTCCCAAGACGAAAGATGAGGCGTTCTTCCTCCAGGCTTCGGGTGGCTAGAGTTTGGCGGTGGAGGCAGCCCAGAACTTGCATGTCCTTGGCAGAGTAGGAGGGGGAGTTAAAGTGTTCAGCCACAGAACGGTGGGGTTGTTTATTGGTCTGTGTCCCAGAGATGTTCTCTGAAATGTTCTGCAAGTTGGCATTCTTTCTCCCCAAGGTAGAGGAGACCACATCAACAGCAACAACACAGTAGATAAGATGCTTGCAAGTACAGGTTGCTATCAATGTGGTCTCCTCTAAATTGGGGAGACAGCACGCCAAATTGCAGAATGTTTCAAAGAATATCTTTGCTACACATGTACTAAGCAACCCCACTGCTCTGTGGCTGAACACTAAATCCCGCTCCCACCCTGTCAAGGACATGCAAGTCCGGAGACTCCTCCACCACCAAATTCTAGCCATTTGACACCGAGAGGAGGAATACCTCATCTTCCGCCTTGGGACTCTCCAACCATATAGGATCAATGTGGATTTCACCAGTTTCCTTATTTCCCCTCTCCCTACCTTGTGCCAGATTCAATCTTCCATTCAGCACTGCCTTCTTGAATTCTCCGACCTGTCCAACTTCCTTCCCACCTATCCCTTCCACCCTCCTCTGCGAACTATCACCTTCACACTCCACCTTCACCTACCAACCGCATTTCCAGCTACCTGCCACCCCAGCCTCACCAAACTCTGCCCATTTATCACTCAACCTCCTTGCACCAACCACTCATTCCTGATGAAGAGCTTACGCTCGAAACGTCGACTCTCCTCTATAAGGTTACCTCTCAGTCTCCGACGCTCCAGGGAAAACAGCCTCAGCCTGTTCAGCCTCTTCCTATAGCTCAAATCCTCCAACCCTGGCAACATCCTTGTAAATCTTTTCTGAACCCTTTCAAGTTTCACAACATCCTTCCAATAGGAAGACTAGAATTGCACGCAATATTCCAACAGTGGCCTAACCAATGTCCTGTACAGCCGCAACAAGACCTCCCAACTCCTGTACTCAATACTCTGACTAACAAAGGAAAGCATACCAAACGCCTTCTTCACTATCCTACCTACCTGCGACTCCACTTTCAAGGAGCTATGAACCTGCACTTCAAGATCTCTTTGTTCAGCAACACTCCCTCAGACCTTACCATTAAATGTATACATCCTGCTAAGATTTGCTTTCCCAAAATGCAGCACCTCGCATTTATCTAAATTAAACTCCACCTGCCACTTCTCTGCCCATTGGCCCATCTGGTCAAGATTCTGTTGTAATCTGAGGTAACTCTCTTCGCTGTCCACTACACCTCCAATTTTGGTGTCATCTGCAAACTTACTCTCTTATGCTCACATCCAAATCATTTATGTAAATGACAAAAAGTAGAGAACTCAGCACCAATCCTTGTGGCACTCCACTGGTCACAGGCCTCCAGTCTTAAAAACAACCCTCCACCACCACACTCTGTCTTCTACCTTTGAACCAGTTCTGTATCCAAATGGCTAGTTCTCCCTGTATTCCATGCGATCTAACCTTGCTAATCAGTCTCCCATGGGGAACCTTGTCGAATGCCTTACTGAAGTCCATATAGATCACATCTACCATTCTTTGTTACTTCTTCAAAACACTCAATCAAGTTTGTGAGACATGATTTCCCATGCAAAAAGCCATGGTGACTATCCCTAATCAGTCCTTGCCTTTCCAAATACACGTACATCCTGTCCCTCAGGATTCCCTCCAACAATTTGCCCACCACCAATGTCAGGCTCACTGGTCTATAGTTCCCTGGCTTGTCTTTACCGCCCTTCTTAAACAGTGGCACTACATTTGCCAAACTCCAGTCTTCCGGCAACTCACCTGTGACTATCGATGATACAAATATCTCAGCAAGAGGCCCAGCAGTCACTTCTCTAGCTTCCCACAGAGTTCTCAGGTACACCTGATCAGGTCCTGGGGATTTATCCACCTTTATGCATTTCAAGACATCCAGCACTTCCTCCTCTGTAATTTGGACATTTTGCAAGGTGTCTCCATCTATTTCTCTACAGTCTATATCTTCCATATCCTTTTCCACAGTAAATACTGATGCAAAATACTCATTTAGTATCTCCCCTATTTTCTGCAGCTCCACCAAGGTTGCCTTGCTGATCGTTGAGGAGCCCTATTTTCTCCCTACCCTTTTGTCCTTAATATATTTGTAAAAACCCTTTGGATTCTCCTTAATTCTATTTGCCAAAGCTATCTCATGTCCGCTTTTTGCCCTCCTGATCTCCCTCTTAAGTATACTCCTCCTGCCTTTATACTCTTCTAAGGGTTCACTCGATCTATCCTATCTATTACCTTACATATGCTTCATTCTTTTTCTTAACCAAACCCTCAGTTTCTTTAGTCATCCAGCATTCCCTATACCTATCAGCCTTCCCTTTCACCCTAACAGGAATGTACCTTCTCTGGATTCACGTTATTTCATTTCGGAAGGCTTCCCATTTTCCAGCCATACCTTTACCTGCAAACATCTGCCTCCAATCAGCTTTTGAAAATTCTTGCCTAATACCTGTCAAAATTGGCCTTTCTCCAATTTAGAACTTCAACTTTTAGATCTGGTCTATTCTTTTCCCTCACTATTTCAAATCTGATAGAATTATGGTCACTGGCCTCAAAGTGCTCCCCCACTGACACCTCATTCACCTGCCCTGCCTTATTTCCCAAGAGTAGGTCAAGTTTTGCACCTTCTCTAGTAGCTACATCCACATACTGAATCAGAAAATTGTCTTGTATGCACTTAATAAATTCCTCTCCATCTAAAACCATATTTTTATAGCAGTCCCAGGCTATGTTTGGAAAGTAAAAAACCCCTACCATAATCACCCCACTAATCTTACAGATAGCTGAGATGTCCTTACAAATTTGTTTCTCAATTTCCCTCTGACTATTAGGAAGTCTATAATACAATCCCAAGAAGGTGATCATCCCTTTCTTATTTCTCAGTTCCACCCAAATAACTTCCCTGGATGTATTTCCAGGAATATCCTCCCACAGCATAGCTGTAATGCTATCCCTTATCAAAAATACCACTCTCCCTACTCTCTTGCCTCCCTTTCTATCCTTCCTGGAGCAGTTGCATCCTGGAACACTAAGCTACCAGTCCTGCCAATCCCTGAGCCATATTTCTGTAATTACTGTGATATCCCAGCCCACACCAACAGCCTTACTAGTTTAAATCCTCCCAAGCAGCTGCAGCACATTTCCCTGCGAGTATATTAGTCCCCTTGCAATTTAGATGCAATTAGTCCTTCTTACACAGGTCACGTCTACCCCAAAAGAGATTCCAATGATCCAAAAATGTGAATTCTTCTCCCATACACCAGCTCCTCAGCCATGCATTCACTTGCTCTATCCTCCTATTCCTGTCCTCAGTTGCTCATAGCACCAGGAGTAATCCAGATATTACTACTCTCGAGGACCTCCTTTTTAAATTCCTGCCTAACTCCCTGTAATCTCCCTTCAGACTCTCAACCTTTTCCCTTCCTATGTTGTTGGTTCCAATGTGGACACTGACCTCTTGCTGGCCCCTCTTCCCCGTGAGAACATTATGCATCCTTTCTGAGGCATCCTTGATCCTGGCACCAGGGAAGCAACACACCATTCTGAATTTTCGCTGCTGACCACATAAAAACATCTGTCTATACCTCGGACTACAGAATCCCCTAACACAATTGATCTCTTGGAAGCCGACGTACCCCTCGTTGCATTACAGCCAGTCTGAATACCAGAAACCTGGCTGTTTGTGCTCCGTTCCCCTGAGAATCCATCTCCCCCTACATTTTCCAAAACAGCATACCTGTTTGAAATGGGTATAGCCACAAAAGACTCCTGCACTGGCTACCTACCTCTCTTACCTTTCTTGGAGTTAACCCATCTATGTGACTGTATCTGAGACTTTCCCCACTTCCTGTAACTGCCATCCATCACATACTGTTGTTGTTGCAAATTCCTCATTGCTTATAACCGTTTCTCCAACCGATCCATTCGATCTGATAAGATTCGCAACCAACAGTATTTATTGCAGATATAATCCGCTCTAATCCGTAAACTCTCTTTAAACTCCCACATCTGACAAGAAGCACATATCAATCTACTGAAGGCCATTTTTGCTTCTTCACAATCGACAGACCCAGAAAATAACTAACATTCCTCTACAAACTCTGCCCCAGGTTAAATTAGTGGTTGTGGCTTACATTTTAAGTTTAATCAAGAGACATATCTCCAAAACCATATAATCAAGAAAGAACCCATTCTACTCACTACTGCAGACTTTCTGTAGATCACACTTAAAACAACAATACACTTATCTGCTTCTGTGCTGTGAACTTCACCCAACAGTTCCTCTAAGATCAGTTGTGAATTTCACTGCTCCAACAGCTTATAAAACACTAAGTATTGCTCCTGGAATTCGCGGAAATCGCCTCCAACACCTAAAATATCTCAAAAAAGGACCTGCTGTTACAGCCACAATTTTTTCCTGACCGCAGCTTGGATTACCCAGAATCCTTAAATTAGAGGTTGGCAGATTTTTGCTTATCGATGGTATAAATGGTTATTAGGATAATTTGGGCAAAAGGCAATTAAGTGTTCAATCTACTATGATCATATAAATAGCAGAGTAGATTTGAAGAGCCAAATGGTTTACTCCTGTGCCTATCTTCCCACGAGGGCATACAGGACAGAATTTAGAGACAGTTCCCGGATAGGAAGTGACGAGGGGACAGCAGCAGCTGGTTGAGTAGTCTCGATTTTAATAATGAAGCTGTCAATCAGCTCATCATACCAATTATTGAAGGGTGTAAGAGTTGAAGAAACATTTCTGGCCATTGTTCAAGTCGCTTTTTAAAAAAGCTAGCCATTGCATAGAAATACCAAGGATAGGGAGTGATCCTTAAGACCAATTTTGACACATGGATGATGGGAAGTCAGGGAATAAATTTCTAGATGCCCTCTCTCAAATTAGACTGGATTTTAACTTTTGTTTTTCAGTTTTTCCCCAAGGATTGTCCAGGCTTTAGGTGGGCTGGTGAAGGGTATAAATTGCACAATGTTCTATGATCACTCAACTATCAGTAGCATCTAAAATGCAGCCAGTTCCCCACATGCAAATGTGTGCTCTGGCATCTGGGGGAAAACAAATTTTAACAAAATACAGAAGAGCAACAATGTTATCAGAGAGGTATTTTCTCCATCGTTATTGAGAAAATGTGCCTTAATTAAAACATTTGCTTCTTAATTTAAGCATCTAACAGGTATCAATAGATACTAATTGACTGCAAGGACAGAGTGTGTTAAATTTATTCTGCATTTAGTCAGGACACAGTTGTACCTAGGTTTGGAAGTAAACCAACTTCCTAAAAATTTAGTTTTGCCAAAATAGTTTGTTTGCGTTGTTTAAAAAAAGTGAATAATTTGTTACATCACAAGTTCAATGATTAGGACCACATTATAGCTGTAATGTATTTTCAATCAGCAATTTGGGTAGTGTATCAAAATGCTCCCAATGTCAGCTGTTTGCCTAAAAGTATCGATGAAAAAAAAAATCATCTTCATATTTAGAACAGCAAAAATAAGAGTTATAGATTCTGGAGCAGGCCACATTCTATTCAGTACCCTAACAGTCATTAAGGCTTCATCCAAGCTAACTGATCATTATATACTTCCTTTTCAAGTTGATTGACAAAGCTTTCTTTTTTTAACCTTGTGCACCTCTTCCCAGTGCTTTATTACCATGATCACTGTGCTTATAAATACTGTGACACTATTAAAATAAAAACCATATCATAATAGTTATCATTCTTTCTAAAATGAATATCCACTTAGAGATTTCGGGAAGCAAAAAAATGTCGAAAAGATAAACATTGGCATGAAATAAGGAAAAATAAATTTTACTTAATAGGAGAGATCGTAGAAGCATTGCTCTGTTCATTCAAGTAAAGGAAGTTAGAAACTCATAGATGTTTATGGAAAAAATGGATGTCTTTCTTGCACTTGATGAAAAACTCAACTCACTTAGCTTTTTGTGATAGGTCTGATGTTGAAACACATACGTTATTGAAGTTGAAAAGTGTGGCACTGGAGAAGCACAACAGATCAGGCAGCATCCAAGGAGCAGGAGAGCCAATGTTTCAGGCATAAAGCCTTTATCAGCAATTTGGGGGGGGGGGTGGGGGGGGAAAGAGGTATAGGAGGTAGATTGGAAAGCAATAGGTGCATGCAGGTGAGGTATGTTTTTGAAGCTTGCTTGTTTTGTGTGGGCAGGATATTGGCTGACTACAATGCTGAACTGTCCAGCAACTCAGATCAAGGAAGGAAATATAGTCTCAGGGTAGAATGCTCATACCTGCTACAAGTAAACTGGAGGTTTTGTGAAACATCTCTGCTACTTCCATGCTGTGTTCTGTGGCTAGAAGGATATGTTCAAGAATGATGGGTTACACTTGAACAAACTTGGGATAAATATTCTGGTCAGGAAGGTCTCTTGAACTGTAGGGAAGGATTTAAACTAACCTGACAAAGGTTTGCATACCAAACTGTCATATTCCGTTGAAATAAGAAACAGTACAGATATGGGTGGCACCTTGGAAAATAGATGGCAGGCAGTAGACAATTGTAGCCTTAAAAAGAACATTGGATAAATACTCAAAGGGAAATAAAATGCAGGGAAGCAAAGAAAGAGCAGGGAAATGCAAGTTTCAAAAAATTATAAACTGGATAGAGTGTCCACGATATAAACTCTGAAATTTACACGAGGCATGGGATCAGAATTTGCATACTTGAGCATCTTCTGTCCATTTCAGGCATCTGCATTCATTAGCCCATCTTAATATTGTAAAACAATAAAATCAAAGAACTAAAATCTGGAAATCTGAAAACAAAAGTGCTGGAGAAGCTCAGCAGGTCTTGCAGCATTTATAAAAAGAAGAACAGTCAACATTTTGATTCCAGTGACCCTTCGTCAGAACTGAAAATAGCTGGGAAACAATTGTATTGATACTGATGACAGGTGGAGGAGGGGATGGGTGAACTGGGTAATGACATGGACTCAAAACATTAACTTTTCTCTTTCTACAGATGCTGCCAGACCTGCTGACATTTCCAAGCACTTTATTTTTGTTTGGGTTAATATTACATCAGATGGGGATGAGCATTGAAGTAGCAACTGACACTCCTCTTCTCCCAAGTACTCAATTATTTCTCACACATAAAATTGTAAGCTGTCAGTTCATTTTCTCACCTATTTTCACAATACCAACTCTGATAGATTAATCTAAAACTAAAATGCCCCATTGTCCTAAATCTTCCCCAGCATCAAATGTTTTGAAAGAGTGTATTGTATCTACCTCAACAATTTCCCATACACTAGCACCACATGCTACTGTAGACTTCTGTACCAAAAAATGTATAACTTTCTGTTACCATTAAATTTATGAGCACTTACCACTGTCTCCACAACTTATTTCCCTCATAATTTTCAAAGTTCTTCACAATATTAATATGTAATTGAACTGCTCTACTCTGGTCAAAATCATTCATCTCAGATTTCTCCGCATAGAAGGTTTCCCATCCTTGATATCAGTCCCATCAATCTAGTGATGGTAGAAAGCCTAGAGAAGCTGAATTGAAGCAGACATAGTCAAGAGAGGATTTGAAAAGGAGTGATAAAAATCATGCAAAGTTTTAGATAGAATAAACAAAAGTAAACTGGATCTGGATTGCTCTTTGTCCTTTTATATGATGAATCTAAACCATATACTATTGTCATTACTTTCCAGATACTATCTCATTATAACATTCTTAATTTGATCCACATCATTCTGCAGCATGAGATCCAGCAATACCTCCTTCCCAACGGCGCAACAGGCACTCAGATCAGATCAAAACAAAACAAACAAACATTATCCTCAGCACACTTGAGAAATACCTCTCCTTTAAAACAATCACTGCTCCAATCAACAAACTATGTAGCCTATGAACTGGCTGTTCTTTCTATAAAAAATCTATCCAATGCTTCACAGCAAAAACTCCAACTGTAACCTACCTGATGTTTTCTTTGTGTTGAATCACTACTCCTTCAAACTTGTAATCAATGCATTATTTTGAAAACTCACCATCTATGAGGCTCCAACTACAGGATGTTGTCACCATCTGTGAGGCTGAAAATGCGCAGCAGGTCAGGCAGCATGCAAGGAGCAGAAGAATCGACGTTTCGGGCAGATTCCCCTGCTCCTTGGATGCTGCCTGACCTGCTGCGCTTTTCCAGCAACACATTTTCAGCTGTCATCTCCAGCATCTGCAGTCCTCACTTTTTACCATCTATGAGGCTCCAACTACAGGATCGACTGATGTAACCTAGCCTCTGAAATATAAAGTCTCCACATGGCCCAGTCTGTTCTGAAGCTGCCATAAACAGCTATGTTTTCAAAATATACTGACTATAATGCACAGGAGGTATAAGGGCATACTACGTGACTGCACGTTCAAAGAGAATGTGGTCCACAGATTGTTGCCACAATTCTGCCTGCTCCTGAACACTAATTCCTGATCTTGTTATTCCACTCGCTCTCCTACACTTGCCACCCCTTTCTCATCAAGGCATCTCTACTTTAATATTATTTACACTTAGATATATGAAAATGATTTGTTGATTTCAATGCTATTGTCTACCCATCCATTTCACAAGGCAAATCGATAGGTTCGAAGGACGATCTCAACAAGATTGAGCCTGCTTTGCTGTTTGTTATTCAGCACCACAAGCCAACTCACCAACTGAGGAACTGAGCCCCTCTGTGAATTGCTGTGAATGAAATACTGTGACTGAATTTTTTTTAATAGAAAACAAGTTTTACACTTGAGGTCCATGAGAAATCTCCAATGATATTGTAAATATATTTCTTACTTTAAAAACGGAAGGCTGGCTGTGACTCTGGATGGATTCAGTATTTAAAACTGTGGTGACTCTGTAAATCAAGCAGGGGGCGTGGCCACGTGACGTTCCCATTTTGAACTCGGAAGAGTGCGGGGCGTGGCTACGTGATGCTCCCGTCTCGCACCCGGAAGAGTGCGGACTGGTCACGTGACGTCCCGTCTCGCACCCGGAAAGTGCGGACTGGTCACGTGATGTCCCATTTCGCGGGCAAAAGAAGGTCACGTGGGGTCGGACAGCTAGGAATGTAAGAAGGTGGGGAAAGGAGTCAGACTAACACCCAATCAGAAGATAATTCTACCTCAGTGTTTATATGACGTTTTTTATTGTATAAAAGACTGGGGCAGGGACAAAACGAGGTCTTTCCTTTTTGAACTGGCATACTTTTATAGTTTGTCAGGGACAAAGGGGTTTAGACCCAGAGCTCTGAATGCTTTGTTCACTTACTGTGTAAAATAAATTAAGAGTGTGAGACCGAATATCTTCTCCTATTGCTTCATTTAAAAGAACACGCAGGACTTGGCTCACACATAGAAGAAAGTAAGTTTGTAGATTGAGCTAAAGTCCAACAATTTGGTGAGCCTGACGTGATGAAGACGGAGAAGTGACGGAAAGAGAGAAAAATAGAAACAACGGACAACTGACGTTTGATGACAACAACAAGCGGCGCCGCATAAAAAAAAGGTGAGCAGACGCCTGTTTATATCGAAGTTCTGCAATTGGAGATACTAAATTGATTGTTGTCATTATACTGCAAGTGTCCTAGTAATAGTAAGTGGACAAAGCATTGATAAGGTACGTACAGGTTTAAAGTCCCTTGGGGTTAGAGTCCCCATAAAAGCAACAAAGTTTGATACGTACAGGTTTAAAGTCCCTTGGGGTTAGAGTCCCCATAAAAGCAACAAGGTACGTACGGGTTTAAAGTCCCTTGGGGTTAGAGTCCCCATAAAAGCAACAAAGTTTGATACGTACGGGTTTAAAGTCCCTTGGGGTTAGAGTCCCCATAAAAGCAACAAGGTACGTAAATGTGAGGAGGTTTAAAGTCCATTGAGCAGGATCTCATAAAAGCAACGCTCACAAATTTTGATATATGTTTGATGTTTTGTAAGTTTTAGAAATTAGATTGGGGAATGTACGGAGGGTGGAAGAAAAGCCAGTAGCGTTTTGAAGACCAAGACGGTGGTGTTTCAGTGAGAGAGAGTTGGTAGTGGAAACCTAACGGTGACAACGAAACTGCTGATCAATCTCGCTGAAAGGGTCAGTCGCTTGGGTGTATTTCATCCAAACTGACCAGCCACCGGCTTTGTCTTTGATTGGGTTGGTTGTTTGGTTATATTTATATCTAAACTAACTGACTACTGGACGGGAGGATTAAAATAAAAATACATAAAATGGAAGGGGAGTTTGGTAAAGAATGTGAAGAATATGGAGGATGTTCTTCCAATTTAATGTTGCCCGTAAAACAGTAGTGGGGTAAAGCCAGAAGTCAGTTAGTCAGTGGGCTTGCAAAGAATAAACAAAAAACAATGATGGAGAAATATGATAAGATTTGGGAGGAATTACAGAAACAAGGCAAAGTCCCTAGAGATGAGGAGAAGAAGAAATTGTCACTGTTTTTAGGAAAAGCAGAAGAACAAGCTAAATTAGAAGTAGAAGAGCACATGAAGGGAAAGAAAGGGTCAATATTAGTTAGAAGAAAGTGGACAAAAGAAGGCGGGGAGAAAGAAGAGAGGAGGATTCATCTGCACAACATGACGTTAGTCTGTATGGCGGTAGAAACATTACAAAAGGGAGTAGGTGGTACCTTCACAACAGATTTGACAAAGGAGACAGGAAAGGCAGGACCATCTGCGCCATTATATCCTAAATTGCCTGTGGTACAATCACCGCCTCCATATTCTGTAATACAAATGCCACTTATGTATGTTCAAGAAGGGGTGTTAGACATGCGAGAAGTAGGAACAAGAGAGTACAATGTAGTAAAACAGAGACTGGCGGAGGCTGTAGAAGAAAGCATTAGAAAAGTAGAAAATTAACATTAGAAGTTGATCAGAGGGTTAAGGAAGCGGAGGAAGCAAATAGGGTGACAATGATGCACAGTAGGAATAAAGAACAGCTAAAACAGGGGAGATGTTTTCCAGTGCAGGAGCCAGATGCTCATTCAACACCATGTAGTGCTGAGAATGAAAAGAGGGGAAGATTAAATGATTCAGGTCAGTTATTGGATGATGGGTTCTCAGACAGAAGGAGGAGAGATTTGAGGGAAGAACAGGATAGAGAGAAAGTGGATGAGGAGTCTAAAAGTAGTATAGATATTGAGGACGAGGAGTCCCTGACAGACAATGATCCAAACACCTACCCGGTCACCTTGAAAGGCTCACTCACAATGTATACTGAACATGGCCCTCCACTGAAGCCCCTCCCTGAACTGAGTTACGACTTGCGTCAAAGAGACACATTACGACAACCTATAAAGTATCAGCACCACCAAATGCCGTTAATTTACAGAGGCTCTTATCTGGGGAATGTCTATCAGCCTTTTACATTTGCTGATATGAACTGTATCCTGGATAAAATGCCCCCACCCATGGAGGGGGGTGGGCCCTGGATGGTAAAGTTTTCTCAATATACACTAGGGTACAAGTTAGCCATGGGCGATTGGAGAGCGGTGCTGGGTAAGCAATTGAATATGTGGGAAATACAGCAGATTGAAGCATCTGCGGGGACCACCTTATTACCTGATTCGGAACCGTTTGTGCAGCATGCACCAGTGTGGGAAGGGCAATGAGGGATAGGTTTCCGATTCCACCGGGAGCGATGCACTCACTCACCTTCACAATGAAGGAGGGTGAGGATATGCCTGCCTTTTTGGCTAGGTATAAGGACACGTGGGCAGATACTGTGGGGAGCCATCCAGGGTCAGGTCAGCTACAGACCACATTAATTAGGAATGCCGTCATGACAGGGATGCCAAAGGAAGTAAAAGAGGCAATGGAGAGTAATCCTGACATCCCAGGTTGTACTACAGAACAGTGGGAAAAACATTTGACGCATCACATGAAGTGTTACAGGACAAAACAGGATGAGGATAAACAGAGTAATGAGTCAGCTAAAGCGCAGTTGCTGAAGTTACAGCTCGATGAGGCTAGAAGGAAGGCTAATGATACAAAGAAGGCCTCCCAAAAGACGACGAATCAGATGGTTCAGCGGCCGTCGCCACAAAACAATCCGCCAAGTTTAGTTCCAACACCTGATTGGATGCCACCCTATCCCCAATATGGGGGCAGACCAATAGGTGTACCGGGAGGAATGCGTGGTAGAGGAAGGGGCCGCGGAGGATTTAGAGGTCAGCCACTTAACACCTGTTTTGAATGTGGCATTGGAGAAGGGATTGTCCCATGTTCTGGGGAACCCGGGGAGGCCAGGGATTGATCCAAGGACGGTATCTCCGTGCAAGTCAGCCTCCTTCTCAACAGGCTGTTCAGCCTTATCAAGTCCCAAATGCAGCTGCAGCCCCGGTGAAAGGACAATATCCCCAAACTATGCTGGAAGGGCAGGGGTATGAATATTGACGGGGCCCGAGAACCCAGGGGCATGTGGGGTTGGCAGACCCCTATATGCAAATGAGGGTAATGGACAAGACTCTGTCTTTTTTGGTTGACACGGGTGCAAGATTTTCTACCATCACTTGTGATATACCTCGGTCAAGCATGTCATCCTCTAGCGTCCAGTTAGTAGGGCTCTCGGGTAAACCAGAAAATCTGCCTTTGACATCGCCACTGATCACATCAGTGGCCGGACAGACCTTTCGTCACCAGTATATTTCATCACCTGCATGCCCCGTGAATTTGATGGGACGTGACTTGTTGGTGAGATGCGGGGTTTCGGTTCTCTGCGGGCCAGATGGACTGGTGGTGACCTTTCCAAATGGCCATTCCATCAATTGTTCTATGACAATGATTCACTCTGGATCCCAAATGATGTTATCACCAGACACATCACCAATGGCAGAAGGGCAATGGGCAGATATATATTGGGGACTTCTCGAACCCGAAAACAGGCAAAACAACGGCATACAGTCTTTATACAATCAATGGCGACCCTGGGTTCAGATGTTGCATCCCTATGCTCCTCCTGCAGATCCCCTTCATGTTACTTTATATTATGATAGAGATGATAATGAAATTTATCAGCATGCATTCTATCAGCACTTGGAAGGGACTCAATGGGATATTTCTTCCAGTTGCATTCTGCTTGGAAACGAAGGTGTGGCAGGTATTGTTGAATTAACTGCAGAACAGTTGGAATGGTATGAGATGTCTGAAGAAGCTATACCTCATGTCACGTTGGCCGTGCATGCTGAACATCAGGCCAAGGATCTGGGACCTATGTCCAAACGCTTGATGGGGTTAACGGACTGGGTGTGGACTCAGTTACCCAGTTTACAATATTCACCATCGGAGGAAGCCTATCGAATTATGTACAGAACAACTGACAAGGTACTGCTGGAACATAGGCAGATTGAACGGTTTCATGGTAGGGAAAAAACAGACCATCCACAGGCTGCGGCGATGCTTGACTCTCTACCAGATACCTTGTGGTCAGCTAGTTCAACGGACGTTGGGTACTGCAAACATGTCACATCGATCACATTTGATTTAATAGACCACACTCCGATTTGGCAGAGACAATATTCACACAAACCAGAGGCTGAAGCCGGCATTGCCGACACAATCAAAGGATTGTTAGCAGCAGGGGTGCTAGAACCCTCCCAGTCAGCTTGGAACACTCCTATCTTACCTGTAGAGAAGCAGAATACAGGCAGATATAGGATGGCACATGATCTTCGACGGATTAATAGTGCCGTTTCTACTCCAACAGTTCCAGTTCCAAACCCCTACACTGCAATGTCTGTGCTGACCCCTGACCATAAATGGTTCTCGTGCATTGATCTTGCCAACGCGTTCTTTGGTTTGCCCTTAGCTGATCATTTGAGGGACATTTTTTCATTTACCTATAAAGGCCAACAATTACGTTATACAAGGGTCCCTCAAGGGTTTATTTTGTCACCTGGGGTGTTTAATCAGGTACTGAAACAGCAGCTGAAGGATCTGACGCTCCCAAAGGGGGTGGTATTGATCCAGTATGTGGATGACATTCTTTTGGCAGCACCCGACCATGTTTCTTGTTTGGAAGCCACAAAGTCGTTGCTGTTTCACCTGTATAGTGTCGGTTTTAAAGTTTCACGGGTTAAATTGCAATGCTGCAGACAAACGGTGTCTTTTCTGGGTAGAGTTATTTCTGCTAAGGGAACAGGTGTGTCTCCGTCCCATAGATCCTCCATTCTGCATCATACCAAACCAGTCACTGTAAAAGACATGCTCTCATTTCTTGGGTTGGCAGGATACAGTAGACAATTTGTTGCATTATATGGGAAGCTCACTTTCCCTCTGAGGGCCATAGTAAATGAGCAAGGTATGAGAAATTTGTCAGCCCATTTGCAGTGGACTACGGAGGCAGACAAAAGTTTCATATCTCTTAAACAGGCTTTAACGCGGGCTGCTGATTTAGCGGTCCCAGATTACAAAGAGCCATTTTTCCTCGATATTTCTGAAAAATTACACACAATAAATGGTGTTCTTTTTCAGAAAAAAGGGGGAGGCCGGCAGGTGCTGATGTACGTAAGTGTTACTCTTGACCCAGTGGAGGACAGACACCTGCCATGTACAAGACATGCAGCAGGGGTAGCAAAAATTTTCCAAAAGGTAGCACATATAGTCATGGGCCATTCATTAACAGTACTGACGACACATAGTATAGTGGCCTATGTGAACTCAACAGCTTTTACAATGACGTCATTGCGGCAAACTAGGTTAGAGAAAATCTTGAATGCACCACATATAATTTTTACACATGAAGGAATTAACATGGCTGATAATATGGGAGAAGGAGAGCCACACATCTGTGAGGAAAGGGTACAGAGAGATACTAAAGTTAGGGCAGATTTACAGGCAATTCCATTAGTAGACCCAGAAGAAGTGCTGTTCACAGATGGTTGCTGTTACAGACATCCAACTGAAGGACTTAAAGCAGCCTATGCAGTGGTGCGACAGACAAGTGAGGGATTTGAGGAAGTGTTGACAGGAAAAGTGGAAAGAATGAATCGGTCCATAAAAGGAAAAATAGGAAAAGTGTGTGCACAAACAAAGTTAAGCTGGGTGGATGCCCTACCCTTAGCTTTAATGTCCATTAGAAGCTCAGTAAACTCTATCACAGGGTTCACCCCGTATGAGCTGACAACAGGGCAGCAGTTCCCGGGACCAGGAGCTGGAATACAGATGTTAGAGGGAGGAGGAGCCTCTTTAAGGTACAAACCTTACTATGACCAACTAATAGCTTTGGTGTCAGCTTTCTCCAAACAGGTTGGACCGGAAAAGGGGGAACTACAGAGCCAGGTGCCATCTACGACAGACTGGGTCCTGCTGAAGGTGATCAAACGGAAGTGGTCGGAGCCGAGGTGGACAGGACCTTATAAGGTGGTGGAGAGGACATCTCATGCGGTCAGACTACAGGGGAAAATAGAAAGCTGGTACCATTGGAGCCAGTGTGCAGCCACGGAACCGCCAACAAGAACTTTAGAACAAATAAGAACAGAAAACGAGTAGAAGGGTCCTAAATGTTTAATGTTTGTACGAAGAAGGTTTTGGAAAAAGGGGGAGTGTGCTCCATGTTTGGAGATCAATGTTGTACGTTCATCCCCAACAATATGGCACCTGATGGTTCGGTCACTAGAGCCTTGGAAGGGCTAAGAATTTTGTCTGAAGAAATGCATGAACACTTGGGTATTTACAATCCTCTAGGAGGACTGTTTGATTCATGGTTTGGGAAATGGAAGGGATTAATTGCCTCTGTGTTTATGTCCCTCGGGGGTATGATTATTGTGTTAGCGTTGTGCGGATGTTGTTGTATTCCCTGTATTAGATCTTTGTTAAACAGGGTAATTATTACAGCAATTGAAGGGAAGGCTCCCCCGTCTAACCAGATGTCACTGATGGAAACGGAAACCATGGCTTTAGCAAGGAGGGAGGACTATGTATCAGAGAGCGAATATGATATATAGAACTGGTTGGTTGGTCTCATTTTCATGAGACCAAAAGGGGGACTTGTAAATATATTTCTTACTTTAAAAACGGAAGGCTGGCTGTGACTCTGGATGGATTCAGTATTTAAAACTGTGGTGACTCTGTAAATCAAGCAGGGGGCGTGGCCACGTGACGTTCCCATTTTGAACTCGGAAGAGTGCGGGGCGTGGCTACGTGACGCTCCCGTCTCGCACCCGGAAGAGTGCGGACTGGTCACGTGACGTCCCGTCTCGCACCCGGAAAGTGCGGACTGGTCACGTGATGTCCCGTTTCGCGCCCCGGAAAAGTGCGGACGATCACGTGATGTCCCGTTTCGCGCCTCGGAAGTGGGTCAAGGAGGCCACGTGATGCCCCATTTCGCGGGCAAAAGAAGGTCACGTGGGGTCGGACAGCTAGGAATGTAAGAAGGTGGGGAAAGGAGTCAGACTAACACCCAATCAGAAGATAATTCTACCTCAGTGTTTATATGACGTTTTTTATTGTACAAAAGACTGGGGCAGGGACAAAACGAGGTCTTTCCTTTTTGAACTGGCATACTTTTATAGTTTGTCAGGGACAAAGGGGTTTAGACCCAGAGCTCTGAATGCTTTGTTCACTTACTGTGTAAAATAAATTAAGAGTGTGAGACCGAATATCTTCTCCTATTGCTTCATTTAAAAGAACACGCAGGACTTGGCTCACACATAGAAGAAAGTAAGTTTGTAGATTGAGCTAAAGTCCAACAATATTCAGAAAATGTCAAATACTAGAAGAATGAATATTATGCAATGTACAACATTTTACTAAGATTGATATCTGTAATTTACCCTCCATGACTACAAGCATCAAGTGAATCATAGTCATACTGCATTCTTGCTCTCAATCAAATTAAATAATACTTCTCTGGAAGCATCCATGGCAAAACACAGTCTGTTCCTTGATAGGGAACCTGATGCATGCATAAGGAAAGCAGTAACCACCTTTGGAAGTAGGTAAAAACAATGACTGCAGATGCTGGAAACCAGATTCTGGATTCGTGGTGCTGGAAGAGCACAGCAGTTCAGGCAGCATCCAAGGAGCTTCGAAATCGACGTTTTGGGCAAAAGCCCTTCATCAGGAATTCCTGATGAAGGGCTTTTGCCCGAAACATCAATTTCGAAGCTCCTTGGATGCTGCCTGAACTGCTGTGCTCTTCCAGCACCACGAATCCAGTAACCACCTTTGGTCAACTCTTCAAACACACAGGAGATAACATCAAGTTGACCTTTATTACCAAGCAGATGGTTGATAATGTCAATGTTGTCAGCAACATTGTATTGCTGTGAAACATGGATGGCTTACAAGGACAGAGCTCCACAATTTACATTTTTGCTGTCTCCTGCACATATTGTGTATTCAGTACAAAAAACACAAACGTATGAGACCTCTTCAATATCGAGCTCCCATGTTCATAGCAGTTGTGGGCTGGAACATAACATCATGATGCCCAGAGGCTACAGTGGCTTGGCAGTAGACGACAATGCTGAATACAACAATCCACAATGACAATTTATGCTTCACGTTTAGCACTTATGGCAGAACTTGCTTCTCAAGAATTGCCTCTTCAGCCATCAACAAAGTGTCCTATATGATGATAATCCATCTGAACTGGGCTTATTTTCTGCTTGTTCACCATCATTTGTAAATGGAATGATGCCTGTGACATTTTCATTACTGATTATTGCAGTAATTAAATAATATGTATATTTGCTTGGACAATGTAAATCAGTGGCCTTGATGAACAATGTTAATGAACATTTGAACTAAGCTCCACCTTTTAGGGAGACCCAAGATACGGCAAAAGATAGTACAAATGATGTCTTGGGTGGTTAAGAGGTGTTGCATTCTGGTAAAACAAACAAGGGCAGGACTTTTACAATTAATGGTAGGGCCCTGGGTAGTATCGTAGAATAGAGAGACCTTAGGGTTCAGGTAGATAATTCTTTGAAAATTGCATCATAAATAGACAGGGTGGTTAAGAAGGTGTTCAGACTTTTTGAGGACAGGTGTTGGGACATTATATTGAGGCTGTCCAGGACAAGGATGAAGCCTCTTCTGGACTACTGTGTCCAGTTCTGGTCATCCTGTTACACGAAGGATATTATTAAGCTGAAGACAGTTCAGCAAAGATTTACCAGGGTCATAGAGATGTACAGCATGGAAACAGACCCTTCGGCCCAACCCGTCCATGCCGACCAGATATCCCTACCCAATCTCGTCCCACCTGCCAGCACCCGGCCCATATCCCTACATACCCTTCTTATTCATCTACCCATCCAAATGCCTCTTAAATGTTGCAATTGTACCAGCCTCTACCACTTCCTCTGGCAGCTCATTCCATACACATACCACTCTCTGTGTGAAAACGTTGCCCCTTAGGTCTCTTTTATATCTTTCCCCTCTCACCCTAAGTCAATGCCCTCTAGTTCTGAACTCCCTTATCCCAGGGAAAAGACCTTTTTTATTCACCCGACCCATGATTTTATAAACCTCTATAAAGGTCGCCCCTAAGCCTCCAAAGCTCCAGAAAAAACAGCCCCAGCCTGTTTAGCCTCTCCCTATAGCTCAAATCCTCCAACCCTGGCAACATCCTTGTAAATCTTTTCTGAACCCTTTCAAGTTTCACAACATCTTTCCGATAGGAAGGAGACTAGAATTGCACGCAATATTCCAACTGTGGCCTAACCAATGTCATGTACAGCTGCAACATGACCTCTCAACTCCTGTACTCAATACTCTGACCAATAAAGGAAAGCATACTAAACGGCTTCTTCACTATCCTATCTACCTGCACCTCCACTTTCAAGGAGCTGTGAACCTGCACTCCAAGGTCTCATTGTTCAGCAACACTCCTTAGGACCTTACCATTAAGTGTTTCCAGGAATGGACGTTTTGAGCTATAAAAATATGCTGGGACCTTTTTTTCATTGCAGCATAGGAGGTTGAGAAGTGAACTTCTAGAGGCTTATAAAATTAAGGGGCATAGATAAGGTGAAAGTAAAGGTCTTTCTGCTAAGGTGGGGAGTTCAAACCCGGGGGCATATTCTTTAAGGTGAGAAGTTAAAGATTTAAAAAAGGACAGGAGGCTAATTCAAGATGGCGGCGGTCTGAACTGTCTGCTGTGTTGGGCTCTGTGCCATATCCCAGGTAAGGTAGGCTCCTTCCTACGTTTCCCCCCGCCCCCCAACCCCGTCAGCCACCCAGAGGAAAATTTGTCATGTAAAGTAGGTAGAATACCTGGGCACTTTTTAAATTAAGATCTAGACACTTTTAAATTAAGATTTGACAGACCTAGAACTGAAATGAAGACTTGCAAGGGAAAAAGACCAAAGGGAGCGCAGCAGGCAGGGCACTCCCCTACTACGTCGGACATACCCGTAGCTGTTACCTCGACTTCTGTGGCGATGCCGTTAAATTCAGTGGAGCAACAGCATTTACTCATGGAGTTCGCAAAACTCTGAAAAAAACCAAGGGAGCACTGGAACCAATTACTGCCATGCTGAGAAAGCATGAGCAGGAGATCTGGGCTTTTGATCAGCACATAGAAACGGTTAAACAGAGGACTGCGGTCGGGTCCAAAACTTGGAAGGCCAGGTTTGAGCCCCTGCGGGAAAAAGTAAACGACTTCAAAAATTGAGGTCGGAGAAAAAAAAAGTCTACAGATCGTGGGCTTACCAGAGCGTGAAGAAAGTGAAATCCTTGCTGATTTTCTCGAGGTGACTTTCAGAGATTCTGTGACTTGAGATCGAGTCAGGCTGGGTGAGTGTGAAGCGGGCCCACCAGATCGCGATGCGCCCCCACCTGGTCCTAGTGCAACTCCAGCACTATAAGGAACAGCAATTAATAATAGAAATAGCCAGAAAACTGGGAAGAGATCCACAGACTTTGGCTTATAAAGTTTCAAGGATAATGTTTTTTCATGACTTTTCTGGGGCCATAATTAAGAAAAGGAAGACCTTTGATGATGTAAAGAAAAAATTAAAACTTTTAAACATTCGATATTCTCTGAGGAACTCGGCCTTGCTTCAATTCAATTATGGGGGATCTATCTACAACTTCAACTCTGTGGAAAAAGAAGAATTTTTGAACACGTTGAAATGACAGACTTTGGTGGAGGAGGAAGGAGGAAAAGATGCGTGCAGAAAATGGCATAATATAATACTTTTTATCTTCCCTCTCTTTGTTCTTTTCCCTTTTGGGGTCTTAGGCCTTATAGGCTTGGTATTGCATTGGTGTAAAATCCGGTATGTTTTACATTAAATTTATTTGGTGGTTATTAGTTATTCTATTGTTCAGTTTTGCTGGGTGAAGGGTGGTTACTCCTTTGGTGTAAAGATGTGTGGGGTTGAGATGCGGAGGGGAAGGGATGGGCATTTACTGCTAACTTTTAGGAGTTTAAATAACATGTTTTTTTCCCATTACTGGGGCTTTGGGTGTGGCCTTAACTGGAAGATGCTAGGATGGTTATGAGGTTGGGAGTGAATGCTCCCGATGGACAAGAGGGAAGATCTCTGGAGATTTGTGTTTTTGTGTTTGTTTGTTTAAGTTAGGAGTAGAGGTTAGTTTTTTAGTTTTAGTAATTTTGTTAGTGTTTGTAGGAATCGTCTTTAGATTTGATAAAGTCTGTTTTGTCTCCAATCTTCGCACATTGAATGGGATTCTTCCTCTCCAGGTACCACTGGCTGCAGTGTGCAGTCATGGCTAGCAATCTGTTCAGGTGGTGCACCTGGAATATAAAGGGGAGCCACTACACCATTAAGGAAAAAGGTGCTCTAAAACGTTAGGAAGGAAAGGGTTGACATCGTGCTTTGCAAGAGACACATTTGACTGATGGGGAACATCTGAAGTTACAGCAGGGGGAATATGAGAGGGTATTCTTCTCCTCCTTTAACTCCAAAAGCAGAGGAGTGGCAATACTGGTAAGAATGAACCTCCCATTTGAGATGACAGATCAAAGCAAGGATGCATATGGATGGTTCGTCATTCTCAAGGCCTGATACATGGAGAAGAGTATGGGATCCTGAAAGTTTACTGTCCCCTGGTGCATCCTCTCAAAGTTTTAGTTGATGCAGTCTCTAAATTAATGGTTCTTGGGGTGCGCCATATGATTATAGGAGACTTTAATTGTCTCATGGACCCTGGGGTAGACAGGATGCCAACAGGGCTGTCGGGTACATCTCAGCAGTCCAGACAGTGAGTGGACTTGTGTGAGGAGTTGGAACTAGTGGATGTGTGGAGGTGCCTCCACCCGAATGTGGGAAACTTTACCTTTTACTCCAACCTGCACAAGTGCCACACAAGAATTAATATGTTCTTTGTTCCATCGGTTTGTTTGGACTTGGTGTCGGCCTGCAGGATTGGGAGCATAACTATTTCGGACCATGCGGCGTATATTTAGATGTTAAGACTAAAGGTAGTGGAGTAGGCACGCAGCACTAGTGTATGGCTCAGTTTCTGTTGAAGGCTGACAACTTTGTACAGTATATCAAAAGGGAGTTCAGGGCTTTTTAGGACATCAATTGGGGTACAGCCAGTAATCCATCAATGCTCTGGGAGACCACCAAAGCATTCTTAAGGGATAAGATTATTTCATACTCGACAACGAAAAGGAGACAGAGAAGAGAGCAGCAGTGGATGCTTGAGGCCTAGCTGAAAGCAGCCGAATTTGCATATCATACCAGATCATCTGTGGTCAAATTGCAATGGGTTATGGCTTTCCCTGCTGCTCTGGACTCAGTGCTCACACAAGTGGCGAAGAGAGGGGGTCTCCTTTGCAAAGCAAAGGCTGTTTGAATATGGGGATAAGCCAGGTAGATACCTGGCTAAGAAGGAAAGTGTTCCACAGTCCCTTGTGTCTATCAAGGAAAGAACTGGCAATGTCACCCGTGAACTAAGGAAGATCAATGCCAGATTCCGGGAGTTCTATGCAGAGTTATACCGGTCGGAGGGCTGTGGGGATGGAGAAGTAAGAATGGAATCCTTTTTTGAAAACTTGGCCCTCCCTAGTATAGATGCTGATCAGACCTCCCTTTTAAATGAAGCTATGACAGTACAGGAGGTGCAGGAGGCGATAAGGCATCTCCGAAGTGGTAAGGCACCCGGTCAAGACAGATGCCGGAATGAATTTTATCAGGAGTTCATGCACTTGTTAGCTGAACCACTGCTGGAGATGTATAGTCATTCGTTTACGAAGGGCTCTTGCCCGAAACGTCGATTCTCCTGCTCCTTGGATGCTGCCTGACCTGCTGCGCTTTTCCAGCAACATATTTTCAGCTCTGATCTCCAGCATCTGCAGTCCTCACTTTCTCCTAATCATTCGTATAGCCAAGAGTGCCCTCCAACCTGTCTTAGGGAGACTAATATGAGATCTGCAGTTGAGCACTGAGATTCTGATTATCATAAATACGGTGAAAGCATGGAGGATAATGTAGCAGAATAACGGCAATTTGCTTAAGACTTCACCGTTCAGTTAGTGGGAGCGCCAGAATTTAGACTGGGATCAATGGACTCCGGCTTCAGAGCATGGGAGGGTAAAGGAATCTCCTGTCTGGGAGATTTATTTGAGGGAGAAGTCTTGATATCTTTTAGCCAATTAGGTCAGAAATACGGAATCCCTAATAGGGACCTTTTCCGATATTTCCAAGTTAGGGATTACATTCAGAAGAAGACCACGCTCTTGGCCCAGCCCTGCAAGTTGGATATAGAACAAAGAGTGCTCTGATGTGGGGGCGCTCTCTCAGTTAGTACCATACATCACCTGCAGAGAGGGAATGCCTTTGGGGATATGGAGAAACTCCATGAGATTTGGAGTTAGGAGTTAGGGGAAGAAATCTCATCAGACACATGGGAGGATATATGGGGGAATGTAAAGAAAATTTCAATGTGCAACAAGGCACAATATGCAAGTGAAGATCCTCCACGAGGCCTACGTGGTGCCAGAGAGGTTAGCAAAGCTTAAGAAAGGATCTTCCCTGAAATGTCCCAAATGTAAAAACAGTATTGGCATCCTTACACATTGCTTTTGGTCCATGTTTCAAGATCCACGGATATTGGGGGGCCATGGTGAATGAGCTGGAGAGGATCCTGGGAATGGAAATTAGGGAGGATTTGGTTTTCCTCCTTTTGGTGGACTGCAGTTTAATTTAATGTTATTTTATTTGAGTTTATGCTAACTTGGGTTAAGTAAATAGAAGCCGACTGTATCTTGAAGAATAGTTTATTGTCAACGTACTGTAACATAATATAATAACATGATATTATTTCTACTTTTCTGTACTTTTATAACTTTCTTTGGTTTTTTTGTAAGAGTGGAAAATCTTTTCAATAAATATTTCCATTAAAAAAAGGACACTAGGGGCAATTTTTTTTTTTTACACAGAGTGGTTCATGCGTGGAATGAACTGCCAGAGGAAGTGGTGAATGCAGGTTCAGTTTCAACATTTAAAAGACGTTTGAATAAGTATATGAATAAGAAAGGTTTGGAGGAATATGGGCCATTTGCAGGCAGGTGGGACTTGTTTAATATGGGAATATGGTCAGCGTGGACTATTTGGAGCAAAGGATCTGTTTCCATGCTGCAAAATGCTATGACTCGAAGATACAAGAACAGGTTGTTTTTTTTTAGATTAGATTAGATTACTTACAGTGTGGAAACAGGCCCTTCGGCCCAACAAGTCCACACCGACCCGCCGAAGCGTAACCCACCCAGACCCATTCTCCTACATTTACCCCTTCACCCAACACTACGGGCAATTTAGCATGGCCAATTCACCTAACCCCTGCACATTTTTGGATTGTGGGAGGAAACCGGAGCACCCGGAGGAAACACACGCAGACACGGGGAGAATGTGCAAACTCCACACAGAGAGTCGCCTGAGGCGGGAATTGAACCCGGGTCTCTGGCGCTGTGAAGCAGCAGTGCTAACCACTGTGCTACAGTGCCGCCCGATGGTTGTGATGATAGATTTGTAAGAAGGTGGTGAGAGAATGTTTTATGGGTGACGAGTGTTAGTGGGGTAGATTTAGAACATTAGAAACAGGAATTAGGGAAGCAAAGTGAAGATAAATCTTTCCACAAGAATTAGGAGTGAGAATTTCAGGGAATTATTGACAAAGACAGTGCTTCAATAAATGGCATATTTACACCTAAAAAGTTCTTAAATGCCTTCAGTAATTTATGAAATGGGTTTTCTTCACTTAGAGAAACCTTCAAACCATTTTGAAGATCCAATAATGTGACCCACTGACAGGTCCTGTGTGACCTGCTAAGCTGTTGTTCCAAGTACAAGATCTTCACATTTACTTATAAGTAGTTCCTCCTCCAATTAAAGGTCACTTCTCTCCTGCCTGTGTTGCCAAAAGGCTCAACTAATTAAAAGGAAATGAGTGGAAAAAGCCTGTGATTGAGGAGCAGCACAATATGAATGGTTTCACTCAGCCCAAGGCACAGTTGCATGAAGTCAGCCTCCTTCTCGCTTCCCTTCTAGGCTTCCTCTCTTGCCCACCCTACCTTGCAGCTTCCATCACCCTTCCCTGCCCTAGCAATCTCCTCTCTCCTACACTTGTTGCACTGCCTTTGGCCCCTTGTGTCCTCCACTGACTCCTCATCTCCCACCCAATCCCCCAAGTCTCCCCTCATCCTCTTATAGCCTCCTCCATAACCCCCTGCCCTCCTCTTTCCCCAAAACCCAGCAAAGCCTGCCTTGACAGAAAGAGGGCTCTCCCCTCTCTCTCTCTCTACTGTCACTGCCCTTTCAAACTGTGATATTACACAATGGGTAAGTTAAGCCCTACATTATTATGTACAAGTTGGGCCAATTTTGTAGAAATTTGTGATAGCAAATATATTCAGTGGCCTCATTTGGGAAGCCTAGGAAGAATTTTGCTTAATTCATTTATTGCATGAAATTTGAATTAATTGGAAATATGCTAATTTGTGTAAATATAAAATCCCAATGAACAGCCAGTGTAAAACATTCATATTCATTAAATTCACAGTCAAAGTACGAAGTAGATATATTACCATCAAGTCGCAGGAAGTTTATTCGAGTAGCAAGCTATTCAAATGCTCATCTCAGTTAGGATGCCTGGGGAATCACTACATTTGGCTTAATTAAATCCTAATTATTGAGCCAAGTATTAGGCAGGGTTTCCACTCCTCATCATCTAGCTTCCTATCTGGCCACTCAAGTTGGAAGTTCAAGTGATATCGTAAACAGGCTCTACTATGATCATTGCAAATTCTCTCACCTAATAGCATGCCTACAGTCACTATCGTGGAATGCAGATCTACATACAAGGTGATTAATAGCTCTGAAACACCAACAAGGATTCAATCCCTTCAGGATGGGTAATTGAATGAGACAACAACACATATTCAGTTCACTTTGTAGCTAATTAATGTAGTCAGTTGCAGAATTCTTTTTATTAAAATGCATATTGGTGTCATGTTTAACAGTAATGATTCACTATACTAATTCACTCCCAATCAGTACATCTCCGAAATCAAAAAGACAAAGGTCTAAAGTGAAAGACAGAAAATGCTCAGCAGCTCTGGCAGGAAATGTGAAGGGAGAAACATTTAAGGTTGACATCATTTGGAATTGGAAAATGTCAGAGATGTAGGTTTAAACAAATTGCAAAGGCAGGGAAAGGAGAGAGAGAGAGAGAGAGAGAACACGCATGCTTGTGACTGGGTGGAGGCAGAACAAATGAAAGAACAAAAGATATGATTATGCAAGGCAGAGAGAAATAGGTCAAATTTCCCAATTCCATGCAATGTCCTCATTTGTTTAAGGATTGCAGATCATGATGTATGTTTAATATCATTCTAGGGAAATGTGATGAGGCAAGCCCCAAGGACCACCTCAGTTGGGATAGCACATGAATCCACATTGCTGGCATTATTCTGCATCGATTGAGCCATCCAGCTAAATGAGCTAACTGACACTTGGGATGCATCTAGAAGGGATGTAATTACACAGAAAAAAAAGACACAAGCAGAAAAAAAAGTGGTGCCACAGATTATGATGTGAGACTGTTGAATATAAGCAAGTCTGGAAGGTGATAAATCGCCTGTTGAGAAATGAAATGCTGCTCCTTAAAGTGACTGATGACTCAGTGTGTAGAGGTGGAGTAAAGGGGAGAATTAAAAAGGATAGGCAAATGGAAGCTCAGAATTTATATTTCTTGACCAATGGAGATACCTTTTCTTTTCATCTTTCTTTTTCACCTCACTTCTGTAAATGAGACGAGATGTTAATCAGTACACAAGGCACAAGTATCTGAAAGAAGAAATAGAAGTAAATTTCTTTTTTGCTTTAAAGCAATGCTTGGGGCCTTGGTCAGTGAACAGATGGGAGGTAAACTGGCAGATAGTTTGCATTTGTATAGAGTAAAGGTGCCATGGAAAGGAGGGAGGGTGCCATCATAACTGAGTGAAACAGGGTAATGCACAGGAAATAGCCCCTTTGGAATGCTCAGTGGAAGATGCACTGCATGGAAGATTAGGCAGGGGAAGGGAATGAAAGCAAAAGTGCATGATATAGCATGGACACAGCAGAGGATGTTCTCAATCAGGATACAAGCGAAGAAAATGGAATAGTTACAGGAAGTGCTGTGTGAAAAAGTACAGTCAGGGTAGCAGTGTGATACAGTGTACTTATGGTGAATATTGGTCAATATGGAGACAGAGAAATCAAAGAAAGGAAGAGAGAACCAAAGATGGGGAATGGAAAGGTGTGAGAACTTGGAAACAAAGTTAATGAAATTTTCAAGTTCAGGTTGAAGCAGGAAACTGTACCAGAAAAAGTGGTGAGAGAGAGTATCAGAGTAACACTAAAGCACAAGAATTTTCCATCTATCCCATGGAAAGACAGGCATAGCTCGGGACCATATGCATTTGATAATAATAACTTTTATCTGGAGGAATAAAATGGTATCAAAAGAGAAGTTGCTTAATGTGAGAACAAATTTAACTAAATGGAGGAAAACAGTGGTGATTGAAAACTAGTTAGATGTCCATTCAAGCAAATTGTGAAGAACCTACTGACTGCTCTGCAACGGAATGGTGGTATTAATTGATTTGTCATCCACGGTGAAAAGGAAACAGGTTGGGTCCAGAAACTGTTAAAGTGATATGTGGAATTACTAGAGTTTGGAATGTAGGTGGAAAGCTTTTCAACATGGCAAACAAAACTTTAAGTCAAATCAGAGAAAATAAATCATCTCTGGGGCATGAACAGGTTGAAATGATTGGTCTCCTAAGGTAGTTCTATTTATGTATCTTGGGAAAGAGATACAAGTGAGAGGTTTGCAGTGGGGAACAATGAGGTGGGAGGCTGTAAGGAGAAGATCTTGTGAGGAGATGGGACCATATTGGAAAATGATAGCTTGATGCTTTGTCAGGAGGCCCCGGTCGAGGAGCAGATGTCAGAATTAGCACACAGCTTCCACTGGGTTCTTTCATTAAATACAACGTCATCTTTTTCAGCAGGTTTGATGGCAACAATTGCATTTGATTTTTGTCTGCTGTATTCTCTGCTACTGACTGCCCCCCATGCCCAAACATTCTCCTGATTGTCCTGGACTAGCTTTTCCTCCTTGCATCCAGCTTAGTATATTCTCCATTGATTTCCAACTTTTTGCAGTTCAGTCAGATACAATTACGCAGGTATCAAAACTAATCATGAACACAGTTTATTTAATCATTTTCTTTAAATTAATAGTTTACTCCCTAAAACCCTTTTACCATTATTGTGCTGTGGCCCTTCTCTTCATCATATTCCAAGTGGGGTCGGAACAGAATCTGACACAGCCTCAGCAATATATTTCTGTTGTATGCCTGCCCTCTTGAAATGAATGCTAACATTGCATTTGCCTGTTGTATTCTAGCCTTCTTAAGCAAATGCTAATGTTGCATTTGCCTTCCTAACTGCTAACTGGATCGGCATATTAACCTTGAGACCCTGAACTAGGACTCCCAAGTGCCTTTGTGCTTCAGGTTTCCAAAGACCTTCCCCATATAGAAAACAGTCTGTGCCTCTTTTCTTCCTACTCAAGTGCATAACCTCACAGTTTCCTATATTCCATCTGCCACTTAATTGCCCACTCTCCTAGTCTGTCCAAATTTTTCTGCAGCCTCTCTGCTTCCTCAACACTAGCTGTTCCTCCACCTATTTTTGCGTTATCTGCAAACTGAGCAACAATGCCTTCACTTCCTTTGTCCAGATTCTTATGTGTAACATGAATAATTTTGGTCCCAAAATGGACCTTTGCAGAACTCCACTGATTACTGGTTGCCCTCCTCAAAAAGACCCCTTTATCCTGAATCTTTGCCTTCTGCTGGTCAGCCACTCCTCTATCCATGCCAGTATCTTGCCCCTACCACCATTGGGTTCTTACCTTATTCAGCAGCCTCCTGCATGGCACCTTCTCAAAGATCTTTTGGAAATCCAAACAGATCATGTCCTCTGGCTCTCCTTTGCCTAGGAGGAGAAAGTGAGGTCTGCAGATGCCGGAGATCAGAGCTGAAAATGTGTTGCTGGAAAAGCGCAGCAGGTCAGGCAGCATCCAGGGAACAGGAGAATCCTTTGCCTAACCTTGCTCGTTACTTCCTCAAAGAATTGTAACAGATTTGACAGGCATGACCTCCCCTTGTGCAGACTCAGCCCTATTTTACCTTGCACTTCCAAGTCTAAAATCTTACCAACAAATGCGGTTAGGCTAATCAGCCTACAGTTTCCTATCTTCTGCCTTCCTCTCTTCTTAAACAGAGGTGTTACTAAGTTTGGGTGAAGATTTGTAGCTCGGGTGCTCGTTGTTGTGGTTCTGTTCGCCAAGCTGGAAATTTTTGTTGCAAACATTTCGTCCCCTGTCTAGGTGACATCCTCAGTGCTTGGGAGCCTCCTGTGAAGCGCTTCTGTGGTGTTTCCTCCGGCATTTATAGTGGCCTGTCCCTGCCGCTTCCGGTTGTCAGTTTCAGCTGTCCGCTGTAGAGGCCGGTATATTGGGTCCAGGTCGATGTATTTGTTGATGGAGTTTGTGGATGGGTGCCATGCTTCTAGAAATTCCCTGGCTGTTCTTTGTTTGGCTTGCCCTATAATGGTAGTGTTGTCCCAGTCGAATTCATGTTGCTTGTTGTCTGCGTGTGTGGCTACTAAGGATAGCTGGTCGTGGCGTTTCGTGGCTAGTTGATGTTCATGGATGCGGATCATTAGCTGTCTTCCTGTTTGTCCTATATAGTGTTTTATGCAGTCCTTGCGACAGTTTTATGCGACTGCACTTTCAAGGAGCTATGAACCTGCACTCCAAGATCTCTTTGTTCAGCAACACTCCCTAAGACCTTACCATTAAGTGTATACGTCCTGCTAAGATTTGCTTTCCCAAAATGCAACACCTCGCATTTTTCTGAATTAAACTCCATTTGCTACTTCTCAGCCCATTGGCCCATCTGGTCAAGATCCTGTTGTAATCTGAGGTAACCTTCTACGGTGTCCTCTACACCTCCAATTTTGTTGTCATCTGCAAACTTACTAACTGTACCTCTTATGCTCGCATCCAAATCATTTATACAAATGACAAAACAGAGGATTTAGCACTGATCCTTGTAGCACTCCACTGGTCACAGGCCTCCAGTCTGAAAAACAACCCTCCACCATCACCCTCTGTCTTCTACCTTTGAGCCAGTTCTGTATCCAAATGGCTAGTTCTCCCTGTATTCCGTGTGATCTAACCATGCTAATCAGTCTCCCATGGGGAACCTTGTCGAACGCCTTACTGAAGTCCATATAGATCACATCAACCGCTCTGCCCTCATCAATCCTCTTTGTTACTTCTTCAAAACCACTCAATCAAGTTTGTGAGATTTGATTTCCCATACATAAAGCCACGTTGACTATCCCTAATCAGTCCTTGCCTTTCCAAATACATGTACATCCTGTCCCTCAGGATTCCCTCCAACAACTTGCCCGCTACTGACGTCAGGGTCACCGGTCTGTAGTTCCCTGACTTGTCCTTACCACTCTTCTTAAGCAGTGGCACTATGTTAGCCAACCTCCTGTATTCCAGCACCTCACCGCCGTGGCCTTGTCTTTCAGAAGTCTAGGATAGTCCTTCTGGTCCAGCTTATGAATGCACCTTCAGACCTTTCAGTTACCCCAGCAACTTCTCCTTAGTGATGGCCACTACACTCATCTCCAACGCCTAACTCTCGCAAGTTCTAGTATGCTGGCGTGTTCCACTCTGAAAACTGATGCAGAATATTTATTAATTTCCTCCACCATTTCTTTGGTCCCTGTTACTACTTCTCCAGGCTCATTTTCCAGTGGTCCGGTGTCCACTCTTGCCTCTCTCCCATTTTTGAGATTGCTAAAAAAAAACTCTTGCAATCTTGTTTTATATTATCAGTTAGCTCACTCTCAGATTTCATCTTCTCCCCCCCTTACTGCTTTTTTTTTTAGTTATCCCCTGCTAGTTTTTCAAGGCTTCTCAAATCTCTGGCTTCCCACTAATTTTCACCACATTATGGCATTGTTTTAACTGACACAAAAAAACTAGAAAACAATAACATCTCAAGTTTATGGGCAAAATAAATTAGCCATGCACCAAAAGCTCCAGATGTTCAAGTTGATATTTCATAATCTTTAAAGCCAGAAAACACAAAGCTACAAGTTCTGTATGAAGCCACCTTACAATTGGCCTATTAGTATGAGTGTGGGTTATAAGCATCCAATGGCGAAAGAATAGCACTGTTACTGTTGAAAGAGTATGTAGAAATCACTACTGTATGCAATCTATTTAAACTATTCATTTTAGCTAGTTGACAGAATGCTCCTTCTGTTGCTATAAGTCTCAATTTCCGACAGAATGTGGTCATCATTTTGTCTCACTGCAATTAACTTGCTATTTATTTTGAAATATTTGTTACAACATACTGGTATAGCCATGGAATTATTTGAATGCAAGAAAAGTGCAGTGCAAAACAACCTAGGCTGTCAATCTGAATTCCCAATTTGGGGTGATTTCCTTTGCTCTGCTCTCAAAATTCCATGCAGTATTATTTTACATCAAATCAGGATTGAGCAACTGGGCAGATGCTAAATGAAGCATTCAGAGAGCCATAGGTGAACAGTCCTGAGCAGTGTCTTTGGCTGCACATGGTTCATCTGTTTCAAAGTAAATATGGGAGATGATGGTTTAATAGTAATGTCACATCACTAAAAATCCAGAGTCACACCCTCAGGTCATTGGTTCACATCCCACTTTGGCAAATGTTGGAATTTACATTCAATCAAAATCTGGAATTAAAAAAAGCTACTCTTAGCAATGGATGACTATGACAGCTGTTATTAATTATTGAAAAACCTAACAGATCTAACTTGGTCTGACCTATGTGTGACGCCAGATGCACAACTAGAAACAAGACCAGGCTCAGAGGACACTACTTCTCCACCAGGATGCAAAGTGTATTCCGAGTGAGGAATTTCAATGTCCATCACCAACAGTGGATCAGCAGCAGGACTATCAATAGAGCTAGTCAGGTCCTAAAGGACATAACAGCTAGACTGAGTCTATGGCAGATGGTGAAGGAACCAAGAGGGAAAAATATACTTGACCTGTCATCTCTGCCAATCTGCTGGCATAAGAGTAACAGTAAAAGTGACCACTGCGCAGTCCTTATGGAGATGAAGTCTCACCTTCACAGTGAGAATATGCTCCATTGTGTTGGGTGGCACAATCACTGTGCTAAATGGGACAGATGTTGAACAGGTCTAGGTTGGCAATCCTTGTGGGCCATCAACAACAGCAGAATTTTAACTCCAGCTCAATCTGCAATCACAGGGCTTGGCATATCGCCACACTATACCATTACCATTAAGACAAGGAATCTATCCTGGTTCAATGGAGCATGCAGGCGGGCATGTCAGGAGCAGTACCAGGCATCTTTAAAACTGAGCTGTCAACCTGGTGAAGGTACCAAACAGCGCATGCAGCAAGTGACAGACAGAGGTAAGCAAGCCCACAACTAAACAGATCAGATTTAAGCCCTGCAGTCCTGCCACATACAGTCACGAATGTTAGTGAGCAATTAAGCAACTCATTGTGGAAGAGGCAGCTCCACAAATAACGCCAACCTCAATGATGGAAGAACCCAACACAATAGTGCAAAAGATAAGGCTGAAGTATTTGCAGCAATCTTCAGTAGATGATCAGCCTCAGCCTCTTCCAATGTACACCAACATCAAAGAAATCAGTCTACAGCCAGTTTGATTCACTCTAGAAACAGCTTTCAAGAAACAGTTTAAGGTAATAGATACGGCAAAGGCTATGGGCATTGATAACATTACACAGTTTTAAGAATCCCTGCAGTGTGGAAGCAGGCCATTCGACCCATTAAGTTCACACCAACGCTCTGAAGAGCATCCCAGCCAGAATCACCCCCCGGCCCTATCTGTGTAAACCTGCATTTGCCGTGGCTAATCCACCTAGCCTGCACACTAAGGGCAATTTAGCATGGCCAACTCAGCTCACCTGCAGATCTTTCAACTGTGGGAGGAAACTGGACCACCCAGAGGAAACTCACAGAGACATGGGCAGAATGTGTAAACTTCACAGACAGTTACTGGAGATGTAAATGAACCAGAATCCCTGACACTGTAAGGCAGCAGTGCTAACCACTGAGCCATGTTACCCGAGTACAGAAGACTTGTGCTACTAGCCAAGCTCTTCCAGCAGAGTTACAAAATGGCATCTGTCAATTTTGAAAGTTTCTGAGGCATGTCCTGTAAATAAAAAGGACAAAAATCGAACCCAGTCAACTACTGCCACATCAGTCTACTTTCGATCATCAGTAAATTGATAGAAGGTGTCATCAGATGTGCTATCAAGCAGCACTGCTCAGCAATAACCTGCTCACAGATGTCCAGTTTGGGCTCCGCCCGAGTAACTCAGCTGTTGACCTCACTACATGGACAAAAGTGCTGAATTCCAGAGTAACAGCCTTTGACTTCAAGGCTGCATTCGACCAAGTTTGGATCTAGGAGCCCAAGTAAAACTGGAATCAATGTATCAGGGGAAAACTCTCTGCTGGTTAGAGTTGTAACTGGCACATAGGAAGATTGCTGTGCTCATTAGAGGTCAATCATCTCAGCTGCAAGACATCTCTGCAGGAGTTCTTCAGGATAGTGGCCTAAGACCAGCCATTTTCAGCAGCTTTATCAATGACCTTCTCTCAATCATAAAAATCACTGCTGAAGATTGCACAATGTTCAGCACCATTCATGCCTCCTCTAACACCGAAGAGTCTGTGTTCAAATGCAACAGGATCTGGACAATATCCAGGCTTGGGCCGACAAGTAGCAAGTAATATTTGCACCACACGAATGCCAGACTGTGATCATCACCAATAAGAAACAATCTAACCACCACCTTTTGACATTCAATGGTGTTACCAGCCCTATTATCAACACTTTGCTTCTGTAATCTCGATCATCAGTAGAGAGGGGGGGATCTTAGTGGGAAATAAATGACGAGAACTTTAAAATCAAGGCAAGCATTATTTGACCAGGAACAAGTGCAGGGCAGTGAGCGGAGCAACGTTTAGTGAACTGGATTTAGTGTAGGCTCAGAGACAGATAGCAGAGTGTCAGATGACTTCAAGTCTACAAGAGTTGAATGTGAGAGAACAGCCAAGAGTGTGTCTAAAAGTCATGTTTAGAGGCAACCAAGGCATAAAGAAGCAGTTCAGCAACAGATGAGCAGCAATAGGAATGAAGTTGGACGGTGTTACACAAGTTGAGATACATGGTCTTCGTGATGGCACAGGTATATTGTTGAAGCTTATACTGGGTCCAAACCTGGCAACAAAGTTGTAAACAGTTTAGTTTAGACTCATTGCTAGAGTGAAGGAATCATTTCAGGTCTTTAAAGAACAGATTTTAGTGTAGAGAGTGAACAAAGAATCCAGTACTAGGTACCATATAAGCAGCCTGAAGATTTAGCAGTAGCTGAGGAAGTGAGGTTCAGGTAGAGTTGCCAGTAAAAAAAAAATCCAAGCAAGCACAATAAATATGAACAAACAGGATGGAATAATCTCACTGCAAGAATACTGCGCAAGCACATTTTGCGCTTGCCGACTGAAAGTGTGTTTTGAGGTGTCAGCATAACTTTGGAACTAGGGCCTCTGAATGACATCACTGAAGGGCAGCATGTACCTTACAAACAAAGAGGGGTTAAGGGGAATTCACAGGTAATAGTGTGGGAGCTAAGACAAGCCACTAGAATGGATACTCCAGCTATAAACAAACAAACCAAAAACAAAAGACGGATATGAATGGAACCCGGGAGTGCAGTCCAATCCAGCAGATAACAATGAAGACGGCATTGAAGGAAGACATATTATTAGGTGCGTCAAGACTGCAGATATATTAAGCAGGATGATCTAATAGAATACTTTAAAAGGGTAAGCAGGACAATATATAGGATAACCAAAATTACTGGTTTCAAAACTGAGTGAGGAAAAAGGTGTGCTAATACAAACTGCTGTAAGATATTTTTTAATCGACCAATTCTGAAAATGATATGACATACTTCTAGAACAGGTGGGACTTGATCTTGGGCCTCCCGGTTCAGAGACAGGTACCTTACTACTGCACTGCTACAATTCACATCAACTTAAAATAAAATACCTGGCAGACATAAAATATATGTTTAGCAAAACCATACAATTAGCTTGAAGTGGCGAGAGAAGTTCTACTTACCACTTAAGTCAGCAATATGATTGTACGATAAATTCAATCTCGTTAAATTGATAAGTTCTTTAAGACCTAAAGAGAGAACAGTATTTTTCAAATGTTATTGTTAACAGCTTTTATATAGAAACACATCATGATAAACATATCCACATAAATTGCAAATTCATGTGCAATACTCTTGCATACAGGCAATTTTATAAATTGGAAATTCCAGTTACAAAATAATTGTTTAATTTTACTGTTCTGAAACCAGAAGCTAAATACCATCGGAGCAACACAGTTACAGTCATGATTGGTGGTGAAATATAGACCGTCAATTTTCATGTCCATCGTCTGGTTTTAATACCCGAGAACATCATGGACTAACATGGTTCTAAAACGAAATATGACAAGGTGGCTGCTGTGATCACCTCACTACTGATTGATACACATTGAGGAAGCCAATTTGAAATAAATGAAAGACTGTTTCCTGACACTCCCAAAAATTCACATCACTTTTGCCTGTAAAAAAAGATGACAGCATCCAAGTAAGCACAATAAATATGAACAAACAGGATGGAATAATCTCACTGCAAGAATACTGCACAAGCACATTTTGTGCTTGCCAACAGAAAGTGTGTTTTGAGGTGTCAGCAGGCATTCTTCAAATTGTCTGAACTGACATTGCCATTTTTTCTGAAGACATGGAAATTAGTCAACTGAGTCAAGTATCATGAAACTCCTTGCATGAGAAGTTGCACATATTGAACACGAAAAGGTTGCCTATAAATGTCAAGCTTGGAAAGACAATGGAGTCAGACTTGGGAATACACAAATCAACAATGTTTCCATTACTTCTTGTTAAAGAAGCAGAGTGAAAAAAAAGAAAATGAGCTTGTGAAGGATTGGAAGATATTCTCTCTATCACCTCAAGATCTTGAAAGCCAGCACCATTGATAAAAAAAATTGGATAAACATTCATTCATCTGGAGTTCAAGAATCCCACAAATTTCATTACTACTAAGGAAAGACTTTGGCTAAACAGCCATGGTCTCAGGTTTAACTACAAGAACTTAAGCACTCAAAAGGTCTTTTTAAGCTGCATATATTTTGTTTCATTACTGTTTAAATGTTACATTTGGGTGCGTGTTTGATGTCACATTTTGTGTTATTTTTCCTCAGGGCCAGCAAGGAATAAAATTAATCTTCCACTCAAGAAAACATTGTAAGTGGCTCCTTAATTTTGTCTATTACTATGTTTTAATTGGTGTAATATATTTTTGTGCAAAAAAACTTAAAGGTATTTGTTACAACTGACCAAGAGGGAGTTGATTCCCAAGAAGATGAATCTCCTCTTTGCAACAAGATACTTATACATCCATAACACATAATTGCACATTAGTAGAGTGAATAAAAATGGTAAATTTGGAATCAAAGAGACTTTTTTTTATACAATACTCAGAGTTTTCCAGTGCAAATGGCTACTTGACATACCGCGCCAAGCAATGGCTGTCTGAAAACATTATCTAGTGGGAAAAATCTAACACTATTTAAAATATCATAAGCCTTTCTAACCTGGGAACCTTGTCAGGTTCATAAACAACTGCCTCAGGTCTAACAAGAAGTCAGTTTCTCAAGTATCTATTCCTAATGCAACCCTTCAATTCCTGCAATATTTTAGTTAAATCCTGTTCCACCTTTCCTCTTTTTAAATGTTCATTTTAAATTAAGGTGCCCAAAACTGTCATGGTAACATTACAGTTAATGGTAACATAAACAAGGCCTGAAGTAAAGAAAGCAAAGCAGAATCAGCACATCTCAACAATATGATAACTGCAAGTGTCATTCACAAACCTTCTACTTTGGTTATAAAATTACAGGTTAGATTTAGTGTACGCAAGGCCACCAAACAGTCCAGTCCTTCAATACGAGTAATCTGATTGGAGGAGAGATCAAGGTGTTGCAGCTGCCGCAATTGGCCAAGACCTTCAATTCTGGTGATTTGATTACAATGAAGATTGAGTGTGCGAATCGTTAGGCTTAAAGGTACCTCTAGCAAGCTAGGAAAAATAAAAAGAAAATTCATTTGCATAAATTCTGGATTTCTTTGTTTTATAATAAATATTGGAAACACCGAACAATACAAGGAATCAGAGAAAATAAGTTAGCATGTTAAATTCACACCAGTCATCAGAATTTATTTCAAAAATCGTATTAATTTGTTAGTATATTGAAAATCAGAATTTTAGGTAAACTTAATTTGTAAAGTGAGGATATATGATCTTTGACAGGGATATATTATTACTTCTTGAATATATATAGATATATATTTGACAAGAAAATTAAATGAAATGAGCAGTCTTTTTGTAATGGGTCGGTCTTCACAACAGATTATATAAAGCATAAAAAACACAAAATGTTGCAAATAAAAAGATTTGTACTTTTGAAAAGATTATTTCCTAATTTAAACACCCTGCCCCTCACCACCTTTAAAAGGGGCACACAGCAGTTTTACCAAAGGTCCAAGTATTCCTCATTTTCCCATGTACCTCACTGTATATTTGGCTGTTAAGCATCTTTGATTATTTTTCAGTTTAGAAAAATCTCAAACACAGAACTGGAAAAAAAAATCCTGTTCATGCTGCGAAATCAAATCTTTAGACATTAGTCCTCTCAATTAAATATTTTGAAACAAGTAAAGAAACACAATTAGATTGTAAAATTAACACTGAAGTTCACAAAATATCTTCTGTTTTATTTGGAAAATTTGTAGCAATTTTGAAAGTAATTTTTTGGGTGATTATTGATTTTTAGAAAAAAAATTAAATCAGCAAGTGGTCTTATCTTTGCACTCAAATGTTTATTTTAAATCTAAAAGCAAGATATATATTGCTACAAGCTACAAGTTCTATTTATATAGAATTTTTTGAGACGGTAACAAAGATACTAGACAAAGGAGAACCAGTGAATGTGATCTACATGGATTTCTAAAGGCCTTTGACAAGGTGCCACACAGGAGACTGCTGAATAAAATGACAGCCCATGGTGTTAGGGGCAAGGTACTGGCATGCATAGAAATTTAGCTGACTGACAGAACAGGGATAAAGGGCTTTTTTTCCAGGATGGCTTTGACAAAGGATCAGTTAGACTCGAAACGTCAGCTCTTTTCTCTCCTTACAGATGCTGCCAGACCTGCTGAGATTTTCCAGCATTTTCTCTTTTGGTTTCAGATTCCAGCATCCGCTGTAATTTGCTTTTATTAAGAGAGTACATGACAAGGATGACAAGGAGAAAAAACACAAGACATTGAGCAAGTAATGGAATCGCTAGAGTATGTAGACTAAGAACGGAAGGGAACTGGGAAAATAGAGACAATTGAAATCTCAGCCTAAGGATCTTTCTTTAGTACCACTTCAAAAAAATTTACTTTGACCTGGAGTCATCAGGACAACTTTTAAGAAATACCAAGTAAAGGGAAGTCATTTTCATAAATCTGGTCTTCAGGGCAAGCAAAATGAACGATTACAATGCTTTAAGATTTATGCAGTTAAATTGTCAGGAGTTGAATTCAAGAAAGAAAGCTTCTGGAAATAAATTAATATCACAAAGGCTGGCAGAATAGATATTGCAACATTAAAGATTCTGGGCTGAAAAATAATAAGAGACAGGTGAGTTTGGGCAGGGGTGTGTGTGAAAAGAAAATGGATAACAACAATGAAGGGAAATAAAGCAGATGAGTTATAGGAGGTTGACTCAATTGTAGAAAAAACAACATTCTGAGGAATGTGTACAAGAGGCAGAAATAAATATGATGGCAGAAGAAACTCAGCAGGTCTGGCAGCATCTCTAGAGAGAAGCAGAGTCAACATTTCAAATCTGAAAAGACTCTTATTTGGAACCAAGAACGTTTAAGAGAAAACGCAATTTATGTAAAAAAGGGAAAAAGATTTGGGGCTGTACAACTAGGTAATAGGGGTAAAATATTTTTACAAATGAAAGATACATTTAACATGACAATGTGGCATTGACACAGTATACAGTTACGGAGTATAAATTCAAAATTGTACACTTTACTTCAAAAGTGAAATGGAATTAAGAGGTCAGATGTCCTTTCTTTTCCTATCTATGTACAAGAAATTAAACAGGGCCTCAATCTAATCAATAAAACTGGAGACATGAAAATGCCAAATTTCAAGACATACCTTTGATATGTCAATAAAATCCAATAGACCATTCCTGTGATTGTTTAACTTTTGGAGAAGGGGAGCTCAAACTGTTTTAACAACACCATTTTCAAGGGTCATTTTCTACCTCTACCTTCATCTCGGATGGCACACTGGCATGTTTGGACTTGATCAAAATTTAACTGATCTACTATGAGTCTAACATCATTACCGTACATACTCGTGTATAGGTTGACCTCGTGTATAAGTTGAGCCCATATTTTTGGCCAAAAAATCTTATATTTTCCATACATCTTGTATACAAGTCGGCTCTACTATATCACATTACAAACCTATTACAAAGGAAACTGCATGTTCCCATTAACTTATTTTGCTGAAATTTCATAGATTTTTCAGATCTGCTTAATAAAGAAAATAAGTCAATGATCCTATTAACCTACTTAAACGAAATTGCATTCATTCATTCATACATACCAATAACTCTACCCATTGCTCTTTGTTTACTATCGGGATATCATATCTCTATTCATTCATTCGTAACTTTACTTACCGCACTTGGTTTACGACAGCAGGTTTGATTGATTGATTCATTCATTCATTCAGACCGGTACTAAGTCTATCAGTACTTTTGCACTTCATTCCCTATACATCCAAAACTTAATATCGTTAAAAAGTTCATCATTTTAGTTGTGCCATTATATCTGAATAAAAGTGAGATATATTAGCTACATACCAGCATATCTTTAATTTTTTGACATTTCATTATACTGCTTTGTTCAGTTCCAGAACAATATATGAGGATAACATTCAATCCACTCAATTAGAGGATTTTACAGGATACATTGTTGCTCTTTTAAAATCCAATTTTCTATTAATTAGTGTTGGTGTAATTATTGTAAGTAAATTTACAATTAGTGCTCTCTTTAGAATAGTACTGGTGTGCAGTTTAAGTTTCATTTCTTTAATTCAAGCACAGATTGTTGAGTGAACCGCTGCATAACAGGGCCTTCCCAATTCCCGTATAGCTACCCTCCTCCTCTCTTCTTCCCCCACCCACACACACTCAGCATTAGGCTATAAACCTCCAACGCCTTCCATCAGCACAGCCCTGCGCAAGCGCAAAGTGGAGGGACAGTGCCAGTCACCTATTACCAATGACATCACTGCCCACCAATCAGAATGCCTGTTTGCTTGATGGGCAAGTGGCACGCCTGTGGGCAAAGATCCTGCCCACCCGACTGTTGCAGAGAGATTGGAACTCCATGTACTGTGTCAGAGAATGTCACAAATTGAGGAAAGTTTGTGTTCCTGTCTCAGATCCAGCAGAAAGATGTTCAGTAGAAGATTAGGATTCAGTAACTATTTGTGATTATTCTTTACCTGGAATTAGTTGTATGATAAAATCGACTTCTGCTAATAATATGATATTTTGAAATACAGCATGAATTTCAGCCCCTCGAAAACAATTCCTCCAATATAAGTTGGCCCCCTAATTTAAGCTTAAAACAAACCATCTTCAAAATCTGATCTATACACAAGTATATGCGGTATTAGAGTTGTCTTTTCTAGCTCACAGTTCTCATCTACGTACACAATTAATTATCTTAAGCATCTTAAAAAGCAGTTTATTGATCTTACAGTATTCCTGTTAGTCTTTACTTTTTATACCTTTGACAGTTTGAAGTATCTCACTCTTACACAAATCATGCCTCATCTTCAAAATCTTCTTCTTTTCCCAGCAAGACTTCAGAGATCCCCAGTGTGCTCCTTCTTGAAATATGTGTTTTGTCCTTGCTAAAATTAATATCTGAGAAAAAAACTGGTGCTTCAAAACTGGTATTTATGTCAACCATGCCTGTGTATACTTCTACCTTTCACTATTGTCCAATATTTCCAAACTGACAGACTGATTGCTTTCTAAAATTAGACTTGTCAAATTTGTGCTACATTTTCTTGAATCTAACTTGTGTGCTCTTTAAGGAGAAAGTGAGGTCTGCAGATGCTGGAGATCAAAGTTGAAACTTTATTGCTGGAACAGCACAGCAGGTCAGGCAGCATCCAGGGAACAGGAGATTCGACGTTTCGGGCACAGGCCCTTCTTCAGGAATGAGCAGAGAGTGTTCAGCAGGAGAAGATAAAAGGTAGGGAGGAGGGACTTGGAGGAGGGGAGTTGGAAATGTGATAGGTGGAAAGAGGTCAAGGTGAGGGTGATAGGTCGGAGTAAGGTGGAGGCGGAGAGGTCAAGAAGAAGACTGCAGGTCAGGAAGGCGGTGCCGGGCTGGAGGGATCCAGCTGAGACAAGGTGGGGGGAGGGGGGATGAAGAAACTGGTGAAGTCCAAGTTCATCCCCTGCGGTTGGAGGGTTCCCAGTCGGAAGATAAGACGCTCCTCCTCCGACCGTCGGGTTGTTGTGGTTTGGCGGTGGATGAGTCCAATGACCTGCATATCCTCGGTGGAGTGGGAGGGGGAGTTGAAATGCTGTGCCACAGGTTGGTTGGGTTGGTTCGTCCGGGTGGCCCAGAGGTGCTCTCTGAATCGCTCCGCAAGTAGGCGGCCTGTCTCCCCAATATAGAGGAGGCCACACCGGCTGCAGCGGATGCAGTAGATGATGTGGGTGGAGGTGCAGGTGAATCTGTGGCGGATATGGAAGTTTCCCTTGGGGCCTTGGAGAGAAGTGAGGGGGGAGGTGTGGGCGCAAGTGTTGCACCTCCTGCGGTTGCAAGGGAAGGTGCCGGGAGTGGTGGTTGGGTCGGTGGGGGGTGTGGATCTGACAAGGGAGTCGCGGAGGGAGTGGTCTACTTTGCTATTATTACAACAACAACAACAGCAACAGCAACAACAACAACTATCTCTGTCATCTCATCTTCTGGCTAAAAACCAGAAGAGATGAAGTGTAGAAGTTTCCTGCTATCCACTACAAAATAGAACACAAATAACTCTTGTTACAGAGAGGAGAGAGAGAGATAATGGGAATCTTACTGGTGTTTCCAATCTCTGGTCAACCAAAGACAGATGTGCTATAACTGATTAGAACAGACAAATGACAGATGTTCTCACTGGTTTCAAAAAGAATATTTGCAGCTACACTCATTGACTCATACAGACACAGATGTATCCTCAGGAAACTTTGCCATTACTATAGGTGGCATGCAGTTTGGTCTACAATTTTAAGAGCTCTCCATTAAACTAATTTCTCAAGATAAATTATTGAAACATTGGACACCTGTGATTCCATTTTGGTCCACAGAATAGAGTTTAAGAAAACTAATTTCTTGTGGTTTGTTAGCTGTCGTGTTCCATTCCCCACCCCATTCACCCACTGTACTCTTTGCTACCTTCCCCTACCCTCCTCTCTGACCAACACCTCTGTCCCCACCCCCATTCATCTATTGTACTCTTTGCCACCTTTTCACCATCTCCCTCCCGGCCCCCCATTTATCTCTCCACCCTGGAGGCTTCCTGCCTCTATTCCTGATGAATGGCTTTTGCCCGAAACATCGATTTTCCTGCTCCTCGGATGCTGCCTGACCTGCTGTGCTTTTCCAGCACAACTCTGATCTATATTCTGGTTTCCAGCATCTGCAGTCCTCACTTTTGCCTCCCTCAAATAAATACTGACCCAAATTCTCTGCCTATTGATACTTTTAGGTAATATCTTGTTCTTTTTCTCGTCAGGAACTTTAATTTCTGCTATTCCAAAAATGTGCTTTATTAAATGTTCTTGTTTAGTTTTCATCATATGACAAGAATGTGTCTGTCCATTATGCTCACAAATGGCTTCTAATAACTATGCCATTTTCAAATTGTGAAATCTGAGTCCTACCCTTTTCATACCATTATGATTTGAATTTTTATTCACACCAGTTCTCTGGTATTCACCTACGGAGCTGAATACAAGTATAAAGGATGTTCAGAGGTTTGCACAGAGATTTGTCTCTACAATGCTGTAAAAGCAAGTTAATTAATTGTTTCTGTTTCTAGAGTTTTCCTCATTTTTAAAAGTATACATCCAGATAAAGGGTTCTAGTGGCACAGTGATAATGTCCCTGTCTCTGGACTGGAAGGTCCTAATTCGCACGATATGTCTGAACAAGTTGATTCAAAACTACTTGCATTCTGAATAAATAATTTCTATTTGCATTTTGAACTTTAAATTTAAAAATTTGAATCATCACTGAACACAATAATATCACCTGATTAAAAAAGAAGAAATTTACAGAGTGAACTTAATTTCGTAACTGTTTACTCATCTAGCTACTGGGTGTGTTACAGCTAGTAGAAAGGTACAGCACAGTGATAGTGTGCCTACCTCTGGGCCAGGAGGCCTGGGTTCAATGCTGTGTCCAGTGGTGACATTATATGTGTGAACAATTAGAAACATCTATAACAACTAGTACTCTTCATGTGAGATGTCAACTTTTTAAAACAACTCTGCTGCCTCATAACACATCAATTTCACTGTCTCAACCCATCTTTAAATTTATTTACTAGGAAACTGGCAGATGTATAGCATTGTTTTAAGAAATTTATCTTGAACAAAGGTAATTTTCATTGTTAAGACATCGAGTTAATTAGGTGTTCAACATCCTGAAAAGCAATTCATTCACATCACTGTGAATGAGCACCAGCTTGAAATACTTAATTAAGGTAAACGATTGCAATAAAATGGTAGAATTTTTAAAAGCTGCAATGATTAACTGTTGAAATAAAGCAATTGTAATAATAATTGCCTAATTGCTGTCAATTTACTATTAATTTTAAGAATGACACATTTATTAGTACATTAGACATAAAATGAGCAGACCGACTGTTTGCCAAACTTGAAAGGGCGAACTAAGAGCCGGGAAAATGAACAAACCTGACCTCAGACCATGCCCACTGCAACATGATGAATATCATTAACAGTTTCAATGTCAAACTAAAGAGTAAATCTTATATATACTTTTCTTTCAGCTAAACTAAAGGAACTCTATTTCCCATAAGAAATTAAAGTTAAAACTGTTCAAACACGAATTAAAAAGGCACAACTGGACTAAGGGCAAGGAACTAGAAAAATTAAACATCCAATTCCTCTTCCAACTCTAGGCATGATCAATTAACAAATCAGTAAAGTTTAATTACCCAAAACTTTCAAGAAGTGTCTCAAACTGGGAACAAAAATGTGTTGGCCTAGATATTCTGATGGTCAAATAGTCATTGCAGCAGCACAGGGCTGGAGTTGAGTGCCAGGACTCTACAGAATCCCAGACATAGCAAACTCTGTGGGATTTGCCTGGGAAATCAAACTTTCCAATGGTCAATTCGCTTATGCCTGAAAGAGTCCATTAAAGTTGAAGAATTTGGAGGGTTTTGCTTCAGTTAATCTAATAATTACATCCACAAAATGTTAGCGGATTAAAACCTAGCAACTCCTGGCTAACTATTTACTTGATATCCTGAAAGAATACAACACAAACACTGCTGTAAAAGACGGCGTGGTTGGCTTCCTCTGACTACTGGGCATTATGAGTACACTGTTCAATTTCAGTTGTATTCCGCATTTTGAAGAGGCCAAGATCAGAATTACTGGCTGGAAATACAGAGTTTAGTCCTAATGGAAAAAAATAGGAGCAGAGTGGTAATCTAACAGTGAGTACCACTCCTTAGAGTATTTGGGCCTTTATTCTTTACAAAAACAGTACATAGTGCCAAGTGGATTAAATCCAAAATCACTTCTAAAGAACCTTTCTAATGAAAAGATTATTTTTCTGTGGGCCAAACTTCCATACAACATTTGTCAAACGTTAGCTTAGATTAGCAAGACATGCTACTTTCAAATTAGAAGGTAATGGATTCGAACCTCAATTAGTCAGCTGGAACATTGGAAGCAAGCTGATGTTCTGGTAACGTAATTTATCAAAATGTTATTTTATGAATGCAAAGTTAGACAGGATCCATCCATTTAGCTTGATGTTTAAGATCTCATGTTTTATTCAAAATAGACGTGGAAAGTTCTCATTGAATCTATATCTGAAGTAAAAGATCTCAAGACTGATTATCAGGCTACTTATCTTAAAGTGAACAAAATGGCAGCCTTGGTTATAAAGTAGCAACTCAGAAAGCAGTTTTTGGCTGTGAAGTGTGTTGGATATTCTGAGGATATGAAAATAAAAATGCAAGCTCTTTGTTAGATTTAAACTATTCAACTAATTACACAAAAAAAGCCCTGCCATGCAGTTACTGTTTACATGCCTTCATAATTGGAAAATATTAAAAAGTAGAAGGATCCAAAGGCAAATTAACATTGATTGGTTGGAATGTAAATACTTCTATAGATTAGTCCTATACGGCAGGTGGAGTTTTCTTATAACCCACACAACAATGGATGAAAGGCTGGCACCTACAGCCAAATGGACACAAGACGTTTGTTGAATAATTCATGAAACTATCAAGAGTGGATTTTGAATCATACAGCTTCTGCTTCAGAAACTAAATTGGTATCATTAAGCAAATAATTGACTCATTACTTTGACCATGAAATAGCATCTAATATGTTGACTCATACGAGTTGCATTTTAGTCTCTTTCCTTAAAAATACCATTTACAAGAAGCAAAAACGGATAATCTGCCAATGCCACTTTTCAACTCTTCCTCAGAATGAACTGGTTGAATCTTCCTTGTCCCACAAAATAGTATTTAATTACAACCTTCAGTATGTGGAAAAGCTGACATTAGGAATTCAGCAAGTGAGAAAAGCACTGTGCGGTTTCATTGTGTGACAAAGTATATTTGCATATCAACATTCAGAGAGGTTCCATTTCAGCCAAGCCTTACAAAAGACAAGTTGAAACAATTTACCAAATAAAATGAGTAATTGGACAAATCCAGTTATAAACTTCCAAGTAACCATCTTAAGATGAGGCTTTGAATGAAGTTTGAAAGAAGACCTGTTTACTGTGTTAACTATCTTGGGATGCAATGGTAAAATTATAAAATAGCCTACTATAAACTTCAGTTCCTTTTAAAGTTTTTTTTTAAATGAAGAATAAGAGCTACAAAACATTTTTAACAATAGTACATAACCAACATCATTATCTTTCACCATCATATATTTTACTTGAGATTGTTGGGTAAATGCAATGGTTTTCTTGCTCAACTAGAGCAACGTTATATTCCAGTAAAAGTTAGATGCCTTCTAAACTTTATTGGATTTAAATTAATTTTTTTTCTAGTGAAATATTAATTTGATTACATATAGGTTAAGAATATTTGTCTCTTGTTGGATAGTCAAAGTTAGCGCAAATTATAAAAAAACTAAAAGATCCATGAAGAAGGATTATTCAAACATTAGAATATTTAATACAGTAGAAAATAATAATGTACCTGGTGATGGTCTTATCTATCAAACACAGCTCATGTGATGATTGATCATCATATGCCATTCCACTTCATTATATAGTACAACTGTCAGTTATTGAAAAGCTAAATAAGAGAAGGAAAAATAAATCAATTTACTTAAATGCTTGTGCACATTACTCAGTATAATTCTCCAACTGCAGCAGATAAACTACACAGTCTTTGAATGACATATACTTTACCTTCTTTTTTTCATTTATTTGGAATTACTGTTCTACTGTAATCATTCATCTTAAATTACAGAAATAAAGTCACAATAGTGTTCAGTTCATTGCTAAGCATGTAATTATTTAGCATATTTTAATATTATAAAAAATAAGCTCAACTCACTAATGAAGTCTACCAGACCCTTTGCAGCAGGAGAGTTTGGAAGGATCACCAAATGTATGGTACCAAAATATATTGTTCAAAACACAACCTTTGAGGAAATAATTGACTCATTACTTTGACCATGAAATAGCATCTAATATATTGCCTCATACGAGTTGCATTTTAGTCTTTTTCCTTAAAATTACCATTTACAAGAAGCAAAAACGGATAATCTGCCAATGCCACTTTTCAGCTTTTTTTGCTGCATCCTCCTATATCATTACTTTGCAATATCAGTAACTTGCTACTAATTACTTTAATTAACATACTAATACAACGAGATCCAATATTTTTTAAGAAATGCAAGTGCTTCTGTCCGACAATAGTTGCTTGCTTCAATTACAGCCTACCGCATTCCTGGAGACTCTTTTTGATTTTTTAAATAATAATGTTACAACAAAATACTTGCCAAAATGTCTCAAATTAGAAAAAAAACATTTAAAAGAAATTTAAATGAGTCATTTAATAGCAACACTAGTTTAAAAAAAAATCAAAACAAATTCCATTCATCAAGACACTTTAGCATGACGTACAATGGGCAAATTAACAAAACAAGAGAAATGGGTGATCAAAAAAAATGCAAAGAGATAAGTGTTTATTCAATGGGATTTTAAAAGAAAAAGTGTTAACTTTAATGGCAGAACAGGAAAAGCAACGACACACAGGACAGAAAAATGGGGAATTCAGGACAGGAGAAGGCTGTGGTAATAGAGCTAGGCAATGGACGCATTTACAGATAATAAAGAGAACTTTAAATTTGAGGCAGAAAACCAAGACACAGTTAAAAAGATTGGATTGGTGCATATGTGAACATTAGTGCAGGATATGTATCATGAAGAGATTTAAACACGGGGATGTTCATGTAAGATGAGACTAGCAAGAAGAAAGATAAAGATTCACTGGCAGAGGCGGTTAGATATTAGAGGTGGAAGCAAGCATGCTTAGTGATCACAGGTATAATACTAGATATTTTCTAATCCACCTGTTCAAAGATGTCATTGTACACCTCCGGTCTAGCTGAGACTTGAACCTGGCTCAGAGGTAAGGATTCTGCCACTGTGCCACAAGAGTCCATTTAAGAGATGAGAACTGAAGTTTTATTGACAATTGAGCAGACACCTTTGATGAAAACAGGCAGATTTGGATTAATACTGTGATTGGCGAGAGGGAGGAAAGGAAGCAAAATAAGCAATACAGGAACAGAGCTTGTAGAGGAGTTGCAGATTACAGTTTCAGCCTTCCCAACTATGAAAGAGAAGGAAATTGAGATTCATCTGACACTGGAACAATGAAAGTCAACAAATGAAGAGGAAATGGCAATTATCTGTGCAGCATGGAAGCTGGATAGCATCTACAGTTGATGCTACTGCCACTAAAGCTCAGCATGAGAAGGGTCGGAAAGCAAGGACTGATCATTGGTAACTCCAGAAGTAATGGGCGGCACGGTGGCCCAGTGGTTAGCACTGCTGCCTCGCAGCGCCAGAGACCCGGGTTCATTTTCCGACTCAGGCGACTGACTGTGTGGAGTTTGCACATTCTCCCCGTGTCTGCGTGGGTTTACTCCGGGTACTCCGGTTTCCTCCCACAGTCCAAAGATGTGCAGGTCAGGTGAATTGGCCATACTAAATTGCCCGTAGTGTTAGGTAAGGGGTAAATGTAGGGGTATGGGTGGGTCGGTGTGGACTTGTTGGGCCGAAGGGCCTGTTTCCACACTGTAATGTAATGTAATCTAATCTAATGGTTAAAACTTCTGAATTAGACACAAAAAAATTCACTCTATTGACTAACTTCCATACATTCAACAGTTTATTTAATTTATTATTATGTTACTTTCTAACTTAGGGTTAAAGAAAATCACTTTGCGTTGTTGATGGTACTGTAAATAACCAGAGGTGGGGGATGCAGTTTTATGCCTGACTGAACTGCTGGGGGTTAACTGAGCCTTCCAGACATGAAAAGCAGCAGTATATGTTGACGCAGGTACAAAACAGACCCAGATGTATATGGTATGTAATGAATGAGAAAAGAAGATGGAATCAAATTCATTGGTGAAAGCAGATTGAAACAATTGATCTGGAGAAACATTCCATCCATGTAGCTCAGAGCTGTGCAAGGTTGGGAAATGATAAAATTAGAGGAAGTGAGGCCTGTGGAGCAATAGAATATCTGATCAGTAATAAGCAATTATCAACAAAACAACAGCCTGGTATTCAGCAATGGGTTCATGGACTGAAGGGAGATTGAAGGAATAATTAGAAAGAAAACGTAGCACCTCTGAAACAGTAGCATTCTCTTTGCATTAAACTGTCAGCCAGCTTGTGCACTAAAGTCCCAGATGTAGCAATGAACCTGCCTCAGAGGTAAGAGTGATACCACTCCAAGACTGACAGCTCAGGAATCTTGAATATCACAAAGGTAATAATAGGTCTTAATTCAAACACGAAGGTTGAACCACAACTAAAATCAACATGTCAGAGTTGGAGACAGGTCATAGAGATGTACAGCACAGAAATAGACCTTTCGGTCCAACTCATCCATGCTGACCAGATATCCTAACTTAATTGTGTCCCATTTGCCAGCACTGGGCCCATATCCCTCTAAACCCTTCCTAGTCATATACCCATCCAGATGCCTTATAAATGTTTTAATTGTACCAACATCTACCACGTCCTCTGGCAGCTCATTCCATACACGGACCACCCTTTGTGTGAAAAAGTTGCCCCTTAGGTCCCTTTTGAATTTTTCCCTCTCTCACCCTAAACCTATGCCTGCTAGTTCTGGACTCTGCTACCCCAGGGAAAAGACCTTGTCTATTTTCCCTATCCATGCCCCTCATCATTTTATAAACCTCTCAGGTCACCCCTCAGCCTCTGATGCTCCAGGGAAAATAGCTCCAGTCTATTCAGCCTCTCCCTATAGTTCAAATCCTCCAACCTGGCAATCCTTGTAAATCTTTTCTACATCCTTTCAAGTTTCACAACATCCTTCCAATAGGAGGAAGACCAGAATTGCACACAACATTCCAAAGGTGGCCTAACAAATGTCCTGTACAGCCGCAACATGACCACCCAACTCCTGTACTCAATACTCTGACCAATAAAGGAAAGCATATTAAATGCCTTCTTCACTATCCTAACTACTTGCGACTCTACTTTCAAGGAACTATGAACCTCCACTCCAAGTTCTTTGTCAGCAACTCTCCCCAGGACCTTACCATTAAGGGTTTAAGTCCTGCTTTGATTTGCCTTTCCAAAATATAGCACTTCACATTTATCTAAATTAAACTCCATCAGCTGCTCCTCAGCCTATTGGCCCATCTGATCAAGATCCCATTATACTCTGAGGTAACCTTCTTTGCTGTCCACTACACCTCCAATTTTGGTGTCATCTGGAAACTTACTAACTATACCTCCTATGTTTACATCCAAATAATTTATATGATGACAACCAGTGGACCTAGCATTGATCCTTGTGGCATACCACTGGTCACAGGCCTCCAGTCTGAAAGGCAACCCTTCACCACCACCCTCTGTCTTCTACCTTTGAGCCATTTCTATTTCCAAATGGCTAGATCTCCCTGTATTCCTTGAGATCTAACCTTGCTAACAATCTATCATGAGAAACCTTGTTGAATGCCTTACTGAAGTCCATATCGATCACTTAGTATTCCCTCCAACAACCTACCCACTGCCAATGTCAGGCTCATTGGTCTATAGTTCCGTGGCTTTTCCTTACCACCTTTCTTAAGTGGCCCCACATTAGCCAATCTCCTGTCTTCCAGCCCCTCAGCTGCGATTATCGATGATACATATATCTCAGCATATGAGATAACAAGAGTTCAGAGACAGTAGATTCCTGTTAGGGTGGAAGGCAAGGCTGGTAGGCGCAGGGAATGCTTAATGAATAGAGAAATTGAGGCTTTGGTTAAGAAAAAGAAGGAAGCGTATGTCACGTATAGACAGCAGAGATTGCTGAGAAGAGTATAAAGGCAGAAGAAGTATACTTAAGAGGGAAATCGGGGGGGCAAAAAGGAGACATAAGATAGCTTTGGCAAATAGGGTTAAGGAGAATCAAAACGGATTTCATAAATATGTTAAGGACAAAAGGGTAACTAGGGAGAGAATAGGGCCCCTCAAAGATCACCAAGGCAGCCTATGTTTAGAACAGAAGGAGATGGGGAAGATACAAAAAGAGTATTTTGCATCAGTGTTTACTGTGGAGAAGGATATTTGAGACATAGAATGTGGGGAAACAGATGGTGACATTTTGAATCATGTCTATGCTATAGAGTAGGCGGTGCTGGATGTCTTAAAATGTATAAAGGTGGATAAATCCCCAGGACCTGATCAGGTGTATCCTAGAATTCTGTGGGAAGCTAGGGAAGAGATTTTGTTGTGATCGAACAATGACATGGCTGTAAAAGCAGTTATAGAGTCGTAGAGATTACAGCACGGAAACAGACCCTTTGGTCCGACCTGTCCATGCCGACCAGATATCCAAACACAATCTAGTCCCACCTACCAAAACCCGGCCCATATCCCTCCAAACCCTTCCTATTCATATACCCAACCAAATGCCTTTTAAATGTTGCAATTATCCCAGCCTCCATCACTTAAAAATATGGAATGCTTCACGAATTTGCGTGTCATCCTTGCGCAGGGGCCATGCTAATCTTCTCTGTATCGTGCCAATTTTAGAATATGTGCTGCCAAAGTGAGCACAAAAGCCTACTGCACCTGGTATTCCCAAGCAGTTCTTAACAAATCCAGTCAAAAGGAGAAATGAGATAACAATTAAGGTGAACAGGATGAAGACAATAATTATGAACAGAATGAAAATGGAAAAAGGAATGAAACTTTGACAAAGTTTCCCAAATATAAGCCTTGAAGAAACCAAGCAATACACTTAAACATTTAGATACTAACTCCATCCCCGTTCTCTAGTTACTGTCCAAGAACGAACCAGACTATTTGCAATCTTGGAATCCTATTTAACTCTGTGCTGAGTTTTCCAAACCTTTCTCTGTTTTATGATCAAAAGCATCTACTTCCAACAAATATCCCTGTCTCCATTCTGTGCATCTACTGTTCAAACTCTCACCTCCGTCTCTCTTTTCTGGAACTGATTATTACACTGATTTCCTGATCCTTCCACATTCCACAATTTAAGCTCATTAAAAATTCTGCTTCCCATATTCTAATTAGCATCATATCCCATTCGCCATTAGCACTGTGTTTGCTGACCAACATTTAAAATTCCCATTTCTCAACATCACTATCTTGTAACCTTCTTCACACCAAGATCTTGGCATTCCTCCATTTCTGGCCTCTTGCATATTCCTGATATTAATTTGCTCCAAATTAATAGGTACACTTTCAACGGCCTGGCGAATATCAACATCCTTCATTGGCAACCAAACTGGATGTTTTATGAGACTTATCACAAGTTCCAACCTTGAAACGATGCTCCATTACAAAATGCATGTTTGTTTTTGTGTTGCCATCTTCCCATACATAACAGAAGGCAAATGGTTGTGACTAATTGGTTGCATTTTAAAGTGGAATCATAAGTGGAATCCCATATCAGAGATTTAAGCACCAAAATGTAAAGATGACTATCCAATACAGTACTTCATTGTCAGAGGTGCAACGTATTGAACAAAATTTTAAAATGCGCTCTCTCAGGTGAATGCATAAGGTCACATGATCTGATATCAAGGATTGTAATTTTCCCTCCCACATGATCAACAATGCCCTTCAGCACAACTCTTCCACTTCTCGCACCACTGACCTTGAACCCCACCCCTTCAACAGCAACAAGGACAGAACCACCCACCCTCCCCCCGATCCTCACCTTCCACCCCACTAATCTCCGAATACAGTGCATTATCCTTCACCGACAAGTAGACCCTAACATCACAGATATATTTCCCTCCACACCCTTACCTACATTCCGCACAGACCATTCCCTCCGTGACTCTCTCATTAGCTCAACCCACCCACCAACACATCCTCCACACCCGGCACCTTCCCTTGCCACCACAAGAGCTGCACATCCAAATACCTCGTCTACTGTGTCCATTGTATTCAATGTGGTCTCCTTTACATTGGGGAGACAAGAAGCCAACTCATGGAACCGTTTCAGGGAACATCTCTGAGACATATGCAGCAAACAACCCCACTGCCTTGTGGCCAACCACTTCAACTCCCTGTCCCACTTCGCCAAGGGCACGCAGCTCCTGGACTGACTCCATCGCCAAATCCAAATCACCCGATGCCAGGAGGAAGAACACCTCATCTTCTGCCTTGGGACCCTCCAACCACACAGCTTCAATGTCGGCTTCACCAGTTTCCTTATCTCCCATTCCCCCAACCTCAGCCCAGATCCAACCCTCCAACCCAGCACCGACTTCTTGAACTGTCCTATCTGTCTATTTTCATTCCCACCTATCGCTCCACTGTCCTCCTCAACCGAACACCACCACCACCCACCTTCATCTACCTGTTGCCTTCCCAACTACCTTCCCTCTCCCTCACATTTAATCTCTCAGCTCATTTCCTCCCCCCCATCCTGATGATGGCCTTATACCGAAAACATCAATTCTCCCACTCCTCGGATGCTGCCTGACCTGTTGTGCTTTTCCAGAACCACACTTTTCAACTCTGATCTCCAGCATCCAGTTTCTCCTCTTTCTAGTCAATGAATACCAGGGTAATTATCCTGGTGTTGATTATTTGTTCAATATCATATTGTTGTTGTTGAGAGTTGGCTTTGCAGCCTTTTCTACAGCAGTAATTCCACTTTGAAAGCATATTATTGTCTGCAATGTGTTTGCAGCATCCCAATGTCATCCCAAGGTGCTACCTAATGCAAGCATTCATATTGAACAAACTATACATGATCTAGTGTATGCAATGTGTGCTGTGTCAATTGTATGGTGAAGTTATCATGCTTAATTTTGTGAGTTTAGGGTTCTCAACACCATAGTTAAGTGTCCTCAGCCAGATCAGACACATCTCCTGCATTTCACCCCTCACACTCTCTCTTCCCTCTCACACAGCAATAGGATCCCCCTTGTCCTTATCTACCATCTCACCAGCATCTATATCCAAAGGATCATTAGCTGCCATTTCCACCACCTCCATATACACATTCCCCTCACCTCCCTTATCAGACATCCGCAAGGACAGTTCGCTCTGGTACACCCTTCTCCACTCCTCCTTTATTCCCAACAACCCCGACGGCCCTGTGGCACCGTCCCCTGCGGCACCGTCCCCTGCAACCGCAGATGGAAGATCTACCTGTTTATTTCCTCCCTCTGAAGTATCCAAGGGCCCAAACATATCTTCCAGGTGAAGTAGTACTTTATCTACATTTCACTCAATCTAGTCTACTGCATTTGCTGCTTACAATGTGGGGTGGCACGGTGGCTCAGTGGTTAGCACTGCTGCCTCACAGTGCTGGGGACCCAGATTTGATTCCAGCCCCAGACAACTGTAAGTGGAGTTTGTGCATTCTCCCTGTGTCTGTGCGAGTTTCCTCCAGGTGCTCTGGTTTCCTCCCACAATTGGCCATGCTAAATTGCCAATAGTGTTCAGGGGCAAATATAGGTTGGTGTGGACTTGTTGAGTCGAAGGGCCTGTTCCCACACTGTAGGGATTTTAATCCAAAAACAATGTGGTCTCTTCTACATTGGGGAATGAAGCATGGACTGGGTGACCACTATGCAGAACACTTACTTTCTGTCTGCAAAAAAGACCTTGAGCTTTCAGTTGCCTGCCACTTCAACACACCACCTGTTCTCTATACAACATCTCTTACTCATGCTGCAGTAAGCTCCAGAGAACTGTTCTCTCTCTCTCTCTCCACTCTACTCCACCTAACTTTACTCCTTACTTGCGCCCTATCATCTGCATTTAAAAAAAACGTTTTCCTCACTACCATCAATTCTGAGGAAAGATGACTGGACCTGAAACTCTGATTTATCTCGACAGATGCTGGCACAGCTGCTGAGTTTTTCCAGCAACTTCTGTTATTGTTGCTATCATGGCAAAGCTTGTCATCAAACCTGGGAAATTGAACCCGCCCTGTTGGTATCGCAACATGCAGCCCAGCCACCTGAGCTAAGCGGGTGGGAATGAGCCGTTGATTTACAGTTCAGTTCAGATGATAGTATAACTTGAGTCTTACTTTTCAGGTCGCGCAATTAGATTTTGAACCGCGATCTCTGTGTCTGTCTCCCTCACTCACTCGCCAGCTCCAGGCCGGGCCATTCTGCTGGCGTGTAGGAGGCCAAGCCGCATCAGCTTTCTTCCGGTCCCGTCTCCATAGCGACAGCGCGCAGCAACAACACGAGATCGCTGCTCGACGAACGCCAGTCCACCTCCAGCCAACCGTTCTCCTCTTGAATTTCCCGCTCAAACCCAGCGCCCGGACCCGGTTCTGAGATCCCGCTAGTCTGAGCTCCGGCTGCTCCCCAATCCCCCAACTTTAGTTCCCACTCCAATCGTCCGACCAACGCGTGAGGAGCATTCCGTTCAAATCATCAACGGTTAATGCAGGCCGCTGGGCAACGAAAGGCCGGCTGTCGGTGTCTCAAATAAAACAAAATACTATGGTTTCTGGAAAATCTAAAATATAAACAGAGCGTGGTGAAACCCTGCAGGTCAGGCAGTATATTTGGAGGGAGAAACCTCCCTGAGGCATCCTTCCGTTCTTTTGTTCAGCGTTTTTATTTCAGTTGTTCCCATCTTGCTGCTGTCTGAAGTGTAACATTGTCCTTGCCCCAATGGAGGTCATGGACATTGCTCGGACTGAACCGGCTGGAACAACATTGTTCGGGCGGCCAGGTTTTCAGAAGTCCAAGTATAATAACTCTGGAGGAAAAAGTGCTCGGGAAAGTAATGAGGCTGAAGACGGATAAGTCCCCTGGGTCTGACAGGATGCACTTGGGGATATAAAAGGAAGAAACATTGTGGATGCCCTGGTCGTAATTGTCCAGGAATCCTTAAAACTGAAAAGCTGCCAATGCAACACCTTAACAGAAAAGTTTTTTAAAAAGGCCAGTCAGCAGAACATCTGTTATTGGGAGAAATATTAAAGTGTAATAAGGGTTGTGAGAGCAGAAAATTTAGAAATCCATAATATAATTAAGCAAAGTCAGCTTAAAAGGGGAAATCATGTCTGACAAATTTATTAGAATACAAATCAAAAGTACTGTAGATACTGGAAATTAAGAAACAAAAACAGACTTTTTCATGTTTAAGAGACTGGGAGTGCTGGATAATGGCATTTGAGCAGACCTTATTCACTTTTCTAAAGCATTTGCATTCATAAAAACTACCACACTGTGAATTAAGGCCCTTACAATGGCAAAAATATCAGATTTTGCAATCAGCGGAAAAAAGTAACTCAAGAGAAAAGTGATGTGGCCACCTAAAGAATAACTACAGGAGCACAATATATTTTCAAAACAAGATGGTGAATGGCTTAGAGGGGAACTTACAAATTATGATGTTCCATGTATTTTCTTTTTTTGTCCTTTAAGATGGTAGTGGTTGTGAATTTGGAAAGTGCTGGCCAAAGAACCTTTGTGAATATTCTGCATTGCATCTAGTAGATGATACACACTCCTGCTACTGTGCATTGGTGATAAACTGAATTAATGTATCAGAATGTAATGCCATTCAAGCAGCCTGTTTTTCTTGGTTGATGCCAAGCTTTTTCAGACGATAGCAATGTTATGACTTTTATCCACCCTCCGGAATGGACTAGTTTGTATCACATTACTAAGAAAATAAATCAACTAGAAATAAAATTGAACAAATCACATGACATAAAATTAGGCACACACACTCTTCCTCCAGACAAAAGGGGTAGCCATGGACACCAGTATGAGTCCCAGCTATGCCTGTACCTTTGTCGGTTACATGGAACAGTCCATCTTCCACGGTTACACTGGTACCATTCCCAACCTTTTCCTCCGCTACTTTGATAACTGTATCGGTGCCACCTCGTGCCCACATGAGGAGGTTGAACAGTTCATCAACTTCACCAACACATTCCATTCCGACCTTAAGTTCACCTGAACCATCTCAGACACCTCCCTCCCCTTCCTGGATATCTCCATCAAGGGTGACCGACTCAACACAGACATCTTTTACAAACCCACCAACTCACACAGCTACCGGACTACACTTCCTTCCACCCTGCCTCCTGTAAAAACGCTATCCTTTATTCCCAATTCCTCCATCTCTGCCGCATCTGCTCCCAGGTGAACCAATTCCAACATTGAACACACCAGATGGCCTCCTTATTCAAAGATGGCAATTTCCCCTCCCATGTGGTCAATGATGTTCTCCAGCGCATCTTGTCCACTTCCCGCACCTCTGCCCTCAAACACCACCCCTCCAACCACAACAAGGACAGAACACCCAGTCCTCACCTTCCAACCCACCAACCTTGTAAACGTTGCATCATCCACCACTATTTCTGCCACCTACGAATGGACCCCACCACAATGGATATATTTCTCACCTCTTCCCTATCTGCTTTCCATAAAAACCATTCCCCCCACGACTCTCTTATCAGGTCCATGCGCGCCACCAACCCACCCTCCCTTCCAGCACCTTCCCCTGTCACCGCAGGAATTGCAAAACCTGCGCCCACACCTCCCCGCTCACCTCCGTCCAAGGCCCCAAAGGAGCTTTCCACATTCATCAGAATTTTACCTGCACTTCCACATATGTCATTTACTGTATCCGTTGCTCCCAATGTGGTCTCCTCTACACTGGGGAGACAGGACGCCTAGTTGCAGAGCGCTTCAGAGAACATCTCTGGGACACCCGCACCAACCAACTCCTTTGCTCCGTGATCAAACACTTCAATTCCCCCTCCCACTCTGCCAAGGACATGCAGATCCTGGGCTTCGTCCATCAACACACCCTTACTACCCAATGCCTGGAGGCAGAATGCCTTATCCTCCACCTTGGGATCCATCAATATGGATTTCACCAGTTTCTTCATTTCACCTCCCCTCACCTGATCCTAGATCCAGCCTTCCAACTCAGCACCGTCCTCCTGACCTGTCCCACCCATCCATCTTCCTTGCCACCTATTCACTCCACACCCCTCTCTGATCTATTACCATTAGCCCTACCTCCACCGACCTATCATACTCTCAGTACCTTCCCCCCAGCCCCACCGCCCTCCCATTTATCTCTCCATCCTCTCGGCTCACGAGCCTCATTCCTAATGAAGGGCACATGCCCGAAACGTCGATTCTCCTGCTCCTTGGATGCTGCCTGACCTGCTGTGCTTTTCCAGCACTCCACTCTCGATACGCTGTTCAGTCAAACATGCAAGGTTCTCTCTGCTAAAATCTTGTGATTTCTACCAAAATTGGGAGAGATATCCCTCAGATTAATAAAGCAACTACCTAGCACAGCTAAATTCACTAAATCATAACTTATGGACAGTCCCAGAATTTTTCTGTATGCCCAGCCCATGGGAAGGTCGGACTAACCAGAGGTGGTGGCACAGTAAAACGCAGTCAGGAGAGAATTGCCCTGGAAATTGTCAACATTGAATCTGGACTCATGAAGTCTGCTGGCAGCACGTAAAATGTGGGCAAAGAAACCTTCTGATTACCACTTGCCACACACCCTCAAATGATGAATCAATACTCCTCTATGTTAAAAACTGCCAGACAGGACTTAAAGCAGGAGGTAAGAAAACCGGCATGAGGGAATAAACAGTGTGGTGTGATCCTCATCAACCTACTTGTCATAGAATCATCTATCCATGTCTGTATTGACAGTAACATTGACTGCCCAGGCCTTGTGGAGACAAATCCTGACCTTATACTGAAGATGCCTCCATTGTGTTCCATGGTACTACTGTGTGAAATGCATATATATAGTTGAAAACTGGCCATTTATGAAATGCTATGAATAATCAACAGCACAAAAAATGGTATTCAGCCACATAATCCCAGCATGTCACTTATTCCATTATTACTATCTGGCTGGGAGACAACCCTGACCTAAAAAAGACTGTAGGGGAGTATGGCAAGAGCAGCACCATGTATACTCAAAACATAAGGGACCAACTTCACTACAATACAGGACTATATATAAACTATTGTGAGGTTTAAGTGATTCCACAAACATTGGATCAGATTAAAGCAGACCCGATACATTCAGTTATGAAAGTTGGTGGACAGTTACCTATCCATAATTGTCCTGATCCTAAATGGAGGCAGTGCATAGCACTTTAGTGCAAAAGGCTTAGCAGAAGCATTTTCAACTAAAAGTGCTGATTTGGTAATCTATTTTAGCTCATAGAGTCAAACAGCACAGAACATTCTGTTCAGTCCAACTTATGCTGACCAGGTTTCCTAAATTGAATTAGTCCTATTTGCCTGATTTGGCCCATAATCCCTCTAAACCTTTCCTATCATGTACCTGTCCAAACGTCTTTTAAATGTAATTGTACTCACCTCTCAAGAGACCCTTTGCTAATATCATCTTTGCTAATAATCTGCTTGGACTGACATTCCATCTGCTAGTTTAAGACTGAGAATGTTGTTCCCATGTCACTATTTCTATCTACTTCTGTGTCCACTCTCTCTTGATTGAACCAAACTGTTCATTATCTCATGGTCCCATATAAAAAGAAAGAAAATTAAGAACAGATATAGATAATATTGTCTAAACACTATTCCACAATTAAATAAGATCATAGTTGATTTTGAACTTGTCACTTCCCCTTTTCCCTTGGTGCGATAATAATAAATTCAATTATCAAATTTAAATTTTCATCATCTGGTTGATATATTTGAGACTTTCACAGAGTAATTTTTTTAGAAAAACAAGTAACATGAACTTAAAATGGCTATAGTGATTACCTGGGAGAAAGGTGAGGACTGAAGATGCCAGAGAGTCAGAGTGAGGAAGTTAAAATGCCACAACAGGGTTAGTCACCGCGGGAATGCACACAGCTACCCCAGAGAGGCAAGACCAGCAGCAAATGGACACTGGTAACCTCGTAAACTGTTAAAATGGGGATAAAAATTGCCAGCATCAATGTGCGTAGCATCAAATCAGCTACGCGATGTGTTTCTACAATGGCCTTCCTGGCCAACGTTAAAACCAACGTCCTGTTTCTGCAGGAGTGTGGGATACTGCACCTCAGCAGCTACAGGAGATGGTCGAGCTTGTGGGCCCATGGGCCGTCAGTTTGGTCAGGGGGCAACAATAGCCGCACCTCCGGCCTGGGTATCCTGTTGCTAGGAGGCAATTTCACCATCTCCGAGGTTAAGGAGGTGGTGGGCGGGTGCCTCCTTGTCACTGACGTCATGCACAGGAATGCTCCCCTGAGACTGATTAAACTGTATGCCCCAGTGGGTAAGAGTGAACGGTTGGCCATCCTGCAGCAGCTTGCACTGCTGCTGGCTACGTCCAGGCCGGTCATTCTGGCCGGAGACTTCAACTGTATAATTGATATAGATGGACGTTCCGGCGGGGGGGACGTAAACTGGACGCCACGTCCGGAGCCCTGATGGACACGGTAAAAGATGCCAAGCTGCACCACATCTTCAGCACCCCTGCAGACGGAGTGCAGCGTAGATACACCTGGTCACGGGCAGATGGGTCTATCCGCTCAAGAATAGATTACCTGTTTGTGTCCCGAACGCTCTCGGTTAGATCCACCGACATCACCTACAGGACGAGCAGCGGGCTGGTAAGGGATCATGGAAGCTGAACACAAAGCTGTTGACCCCGGGAAACATTGATGAGCTCAAGAGGGACTACGCAGGTTGGAGAACCGTGAAGCCCTTCTTTGAGTCCCCAGCGGACTGGTGGGAAACGGTAAAAGGGAACATCAAGAGGTTCTTCATCCTCAAAGATGTTCAGGAGGCGAGAGAGAGGCGGGGAAAACTGTCCCAGCTCCAGGAAAGTATGCAGAACCTGCTCCTGCTGCAGGCCATGGGGGTCGATGTCACAGAGGACGTCAAGGAGGTGAAGGGCCAGCAAGCCTCACTCTTTGCCTCAGAGGCCACCAAGATAATCTTCCGGTCCAGGTTCTGCTCAATGGAGCAGGACGAGACATGCTCACGTTTCTTCTTCCAGAAGGTGCACTAAGAGATCTCCGTGCTCAGCAGCCTGAAGGAAGAAGATGGCTTGATAACGTCATCTCAGGCTGACATCATGAGGATCAGCAAATCCTTCTATGCCAGTCTGTATGACGTGAAGCCAACCAACAGCGCGGCCTCCCAGTCGTTCCTGTCCTCTATCACGGAGATCTTAGACGACAGAACACGGTAGAGGCTGGACCAGCCCTTATCTCTGGATGCACTGACCATGGCCCTCGAGTCTTTCGAAAAGAATAAAACTCCCGGAGGCGACGGCTTACTGGTCAAGCTCTATTCTGCTCTGCGGGACTTGATTGGCCAAGACCTGCTGGAGGTGTATGTCAGTATGCTTCGGGTAGGTACCATGAGTGAATCCATGAGGAAAGTCATCATCATCCTCATCTACAAGCAGAAGGGGGAGAGGGAGGAACTCAGAAATTGGAGACCAATCTCACTATTGAATGCGGATTACAAATTTCTGTCAAAGGTTATCGCCAACCGTGTCAGGTCTGCTCTGGGGTTGGTGATTCACCCTGACCAAACCTGTGCTGTACCGGGCAGGAAGATCCTCAGGGACACCTGCCTCATCAGCCTGAACCAGGAGAAAGCCTTTGACAGGATATATGAGAGATGTTCTCTCCAAAATGGGTTTTGGGGAGGGAATCTGCAATTGGATCAGGCTGCTCTACATCAACATTGTCAGTGCAGTCTCAATAGATGGGTGGGAATCAGATAGCTTCCCAGTCAGATCTGGAGTCAGGCAGGGCTGCCCTCTCTCTCCAGCCTTGTTTGTGTGCTGCATAGAGTCATTTGCCGAGTCCATCAGGAAGCATGCGAGCCTGAGAGGGGTGACTATTCCTGGCAGCTGGGGCCTGTATGTTAAGGCCTCCCTGTATATGGATGACGTCGCTGTTTTCTGCTCAGATCCGCTGTCCGTGCACAGACTCATGTGCATATGTAACCAGTTCAAACAGGCCTCGGGGGCCAAGGTAAACCGAGGCAAGAGCGAGGCCATGCTCTTAGGGAACTGGGCTGACCAATCCTCGATCCCCTTCACCATCAGGACCTGGGTGCTGGATATTTGGTTCGGGGGGGCTGGGGCGTGCGCCAAGTCTTGGGAGGAGCGTATCAGCAAAGTGAGGCAGAAACTGGGCAGATGGAAGCTACGGTTGCTCTCCATCGCGGGAAAAAACCTGGTCATCAGGTGTGAGGTACTGTCATTGCTGTTATACGAGGAACAGGTCTGGCCTATTCCCAGAACCTGTGCCGCTGCAGTCACCCAGGCCATCTTCCAATTTATATGGAGATCAAAGATGGACCGGGTCCGAAGGGACTCGATGTATAAAGATCTGGGCAACAGGGGGATAAAACGCACCCAATGCCACCCTCATCCTGATGGTCACCTTTGTGTGTGGCTGCATCAAGTTGTGCATGGATCCCCGGTACGCAAACACCAAGTGTCACTATGTAATGAGGTTCTACCTGTCCCTGGTGTTGCGAAGGACGGGCCTGGCCTCGCTGCCGCGGAACACTCCGAGTAGTTGGACTGTTCCGTATCACCTGTCCTTCGTGGAGAAATTTATGAAGAAAAACACCTTTGACCACAAGTCCATCAGGAAGTGGTCAGCACGTAGTGTCCTTGAGACCCTTCGGGAAAAGGAGAGGGCGGATCCTATCGAGCGGTTCCCTGAGCAGATTATCAAAGTCATTTAACAGAATGCCTCATCGCCAGAGCTTTCCAACAAGCACCAAGACATGGCTTGGCTGGTGGTGAGAAGGGCTCTGCCAGTGAGATCCTTTATGCACGCCCGGACTCTCAGCCACACCGCATGCTGCCCTCGAAGCGGCTGCGGGAGCGACGAGACTGTCACACACCTCCTTCCGGAATGTGCCTATGCAGAAGGAGTCTGGAGAGGAATGCAGTGGTGTTTGTCGAGGTTTGTCCTGAGCAGCTCCGTGATGTGGGACTCCATGCTCTACAGTCTGTTCCCCGGGACGCACACCGAGACGAACATCAACTGTACCTGGAGGATCATCAACTCGGTGAAGGACGCTCTCTGGGCGGTCTGAAACCTGTTGATCTTCCAGCTGAAGGAGTTGACCCCGATTGAGTGTTGCAGACTGGCACATTCCAAGGTCCTGGACTACGTGTTGACGGATACGCTGAAGCTTGGGGCAGCTGCCACCAAGGCGCGGTGGGGAAAGACCACTGTGTAAGGTTTGCCTGCTTAAGAAGAACAGGGGGCCCATGCAGTCTTTTGGGCTGTGCTGATGCCTCAACTAAATATATGGACATATGATTGATAAATGTACAGACCTGTATATACAAATGATAAATTCTGATCTCTGTATGCAAATGTTTACGTATGCATGGCATGACCAACTGTACAGACCATCAAATTGTTTTATGAATAAAGTATATTTTTGAAATAAAAAAAAAGTTAGTTCCATGCTTAGCTTCTCTTTCAGGACACATTGGGGACTCAAGGGTTAAACATTCCACTGCCAAAGGACTTACTGCAGTATCACTGAAAGCCTGTACTCTTACAACACAGATGGAACATATCAGTTGGGGGGAGGCTGACTGGATCTTAGAAATAGAGCCTAGTTGAGTCACACATGTACATTCCCCCGGAGCCCCATACAGAGGTAATTGCCCTTTCCCGAGAAGACTGATAGCCTTGGCCACAACCCTGTTAAACTGCTTGCTGCTCCCATTGTCTTACTTCCCCTTAATAATAGCAACAGGATGTGAATCCCCAATTTACAGCAAGCAAATCCTTCTGCCCTAATCTCTTCCCATCGACACATAATTATAAAGAATGCAATAATCAGTTTCTATAATCCATTCACACGTTATCACAGGACATCAACATTCATTGGGCTTTGTAAATTCATAATTACCTACTTTAAACTATGTGATGACAATCACCCATGTTACTGATAAACCTTTTGTTTAATTCCTACAAAATATACTGTCTCTGTGTGTAGAATAGAGATTCGTGGAGAAGTGTAACCATAAGTAGACACACAGTTACTTCTTCAGGAAGAAGGGCTTATGCCTGAAACGTCGATTCTCCTGCTCCTTGGATGCTGCCTGACCTGTTGCGCTTTTCCAGCAACACATTTTTCAGCTCTGATCTACAGCATCTGCAGTCCTCACTTTCTCCATGTTTTGCACCTTCTCTAGTAGATACATCCACATACTGAATCAGAAAATTTTCTTGTACACACTTAAGAAATTCCTCTCCATCTAAACCCTTAACACTATGGCAGTCCCAGTCTATGTTTAAAATCCCTGACCATAATCACCCTATTATTCTTACAAATAGCTGCTATCTCCTTACAAATTTGTTTCTCAATTTCCCTCTGACTATTAGGAGGTCTATAATACAATCCCAATAAGGTGATCATCCCTTTCATATTTCTCAGGCAGCACGGTGGCTCAGTAGTTAGCATTGCTGCCTCACAGCACCAGGGACCCGAGTTTGATTCCCGCCTTGGGCGACTGTCTGTGTGGAGTTTGCACATTCTCCCTGTGTCTGCATGGGTTTCCTCCGGGTGCTCCGGTTTCCTCCCACAGTTCCAAGATGTGAAGGTCAGGTGAATTGGCCATGCTAAATTGCCCATAGCGTTACATGCATTGGTCAGGGGTAAATATAGTGTGTGGATGGGTTACTCTTCGGAGGGTCGGGCTGGACTTGTTGGGCCAAAGGGCCTGTTTCCATACGGTAGGGAATCTAATCTAATCTAAATAACTTCCCTGGATGTATTTCCGGGAATATCCTCCCTCAGCACAGCTGTAATGCTATCCCTTATCAAAAATGCCACTCCCCCTCATCTCTTGCCTCCCTTTCTATCGTTCCTGAAGCATTTGTATCCTGAAACATTAAGCTGCCAGTCCTGCCCATCCCTGAGCCATGTTTCTGTAATTGCTATGATATCCCAGTCCCATGTTCCTAACCATGCCCTGAGTTCATCTGCCTTCCCTGTTAGGCTCATTGCATTGAATTAAATGCAGTTTAATTTATTAGTCCTACCTTGTCCCTGCCTGCCCTGACTGCTTGATGCACTTCTGTTCTCAACTGTAACAGTCTCAGATTGACTTCTTTTCTCACTATCTCCTTGGTTCCCCTCCCCCTCCTCCCCCAACCTTACTAGTTTAAATCCTCTCGAGCAGCTGCAGCACATTTTCCTGCCAGTATATTAGTCCCCTTCCAATTTAGGTGCAATCCGTCCTTCTTGTGCAGGTCACTTCTACCCCAAAGAGATTCCTATGATCCAAAAATGTGAATCCTTCTCCCATACACCAGTTCCTCAGCCATGCATTCATCTGCTCTGTCCTCCTATTCCTGTCCTCAGTAGCTCGTAGCACCGGGAGTAACCCAGATATTACTACTCTTGAGGACCTCCTTTTTAAATTTCTGCCTAACTCTGTAATCTCCCTTCAGACTCTCAATCTTTTTCCTTCCTCTGTCGTTGGTTCCAATGTAGACAATGAACTCTTGCTGGCCCCTCTCCCCCGTGAGAACATTCTGCATCCTCTCTGAGACATCCTTGATCCTTGCACCAGGGAAGCAACAACTATTCTGATTTTTCACTGCTGGCCACAGAAACGTCTGTCTATACCTCGGACTAGAGAATGCCCTAACACAATTGATGTCTTGGAACCTGACGTATCCCTTGTTGCATTAGAGCCAGTCTCAATTCCAGAAACTTGGCTGTTCGTGCTACGTCCCCTGAGAATCCATTTCAAACAGCATACTTGTTTGAAATGGGTATAGCCACAAAAGACTCCTGCACTAGCTACCTACCTTTCTTACCTTTCCTGGAGTTAACCCATCTATGTGACTGTATCTGAGACTTTTCCCCCTTCCTATAACTGCCATCCATCACATACTGTTGTTGTTGCAAATTCCTCATTGCTTCCAACTGTCTCTCCAATTGATCCATTTGATCTGATAAGATTCGCAACCAACAGCATTTATAGCAGATATAATCCGCTGTAACCCTTAAACTCTTTAAACTCCCACATCTGACAAGAAGTGCATATTACTCTACTAAAGGCCATTTTTGCTTCTTCACAATCTAAAGACCCAGAAAATAACACCGCCTTATTCCTCTATACCACTGCCCCAGATTAAATTAATAGTTATGGCTTATATTTTAAGTTTAATCAAGAGACATATCTCCACAAACAAATAATCAAGAAAGAACCCACTCTACTCACTACTGCAGACTTTCTGTAGGTCATGCTTAAAACAACAATACACTTATCTGCTTCTGTGCTGTGAACTTCACCCAACAGTTCCTCCAAGATCAGTCGTGAATTTCACTGTTTGTTAATTTTCCCAGATGTACTCCGATGTCCAGTGATACATAAATTCACACAGCAAAGGCAGTGTCAGTTTCTTTCTTTGTCGCTGTCCTGCACTGACCTCACCATGTGCTTCCTTTGTCAATTGTTCTCCCTTTTCAAACTGCTGTTGTTTTGACTTTTTCTTCCAAAAGTTCCAAAACATTGCAACAGCATATAAAACAATAATTGCAGCTCCTAGAATTAGAGGAAATCACCTCCAGCACCTGAAATACCTCAATAAAGGAGCAGCTGTTACAGCCAGAAAGTTTTCCCGTTCTCCATCTTGGATTACCCAGAATCCTGTTGTTTGTCATTTTTATAAATGACCTGGATGAGAGTATAAAAGTTAGTAAATTTGTGGATGACACTAAGGATAGTGATGACGTTGAATTGAAATAATATCCTTTATGGAATAACTTACCGATTTTGTCCAATGACTGGCAAGCTTGTGTCTCGTGCTGTACTGTTTTGTTCTGTGCTTGTGGCATTTCGTGGTATGATGATATAATTCTCTTACGAAAAGAATGACAGTTGATGAATTGTCCTTAACTCACAGAGTTACTTCAATCTTTCCACCCCCTCCCAACTGTCCCTCCAAAACAAAATCTAGTTACTAATAAAACAGGTTCTAAAACTTCTGTCGGCCTGTTGATTTGCACAATTATTTAAAATCTTAATTGACATCTCAGATAACATTCAAAATGTTGTGAAACTTGAAAAGGTTCAGAAAGGATTTACCAGGATGTTGCCAGGGTTGGAGGATTTGAGCTACGGGGAGAGGCTGAACAGGCTGGGGCTGTTTTCCCTGCAGCGTTGGAGGTTGAGGGGTGACCTTATAGAGGTTTACAAAATTATGAGGGGCATAGATAGGGTAAATAGACAAAGTCTTTTCCCTGGGGTCGGGGAGTCCAGAACTAGAGGGCATAGGTTTAGGGTGAGAGGGGAAAGATATAAAAGAGACCCAAGGGGCAACATTTTTACGCAGAGGGTGGTACGTGTATGGAATGAACTGCCAGAGGAAGTGCTGGAGGCTGGTATAATTGCAACATTTAAGAGGCATTTGGATGGGTATATGAATAGGAAGGGTTTGGAGGGATATGGGCCGGGTGCTGGCAGGTGGGACTAGATTGGATTGGGATATCTGGTCAGCATGGACGGGTGGGACCGAAAGGTCTGTTTCCATGCTGTACATCTCTATGACTATATGACTCTATGCACATGTCAAACAGGATGAAATTATGTGTATACCTAAACGATACAATTAAATGGTAAAAAAATACTAAAGCATTCTTTTACTAAGCACTCTTTTCCCCTGGTGCCAGTGTGTGCAGCAGTTTGACAACTTATATTTTTGGGTTAAAATCAACTGTGGGTTAATTTGCCTGGCTGCTGAATGTATGATGATCAACATTTGCATCTGGTGAGAATTGCTGGTCACACAAGCAAATCATTATCTTGTAGCCAAATGGTTCAATACCTTTGAATCAGAGGCTGATGCACAACAGATTTATAGATGTCTTTGGGAAGAAGTTAAAACCTTCCAGAGTACGCCTATAAAGGCCAGGGTTAAAGCAAAGCCAATGGCTATCAACACTTTTCTACCAAAGAATGGTTACAGACGTCTTGACATGAACTTATACACTCTGCCGAGGTACACATCATTTTATGTGCCTACGATATACAGTGCCCAACACCAATTTCTACTGTATAGCCTTCTAACTCCTCAGTCCTGGTCAAGAACTCACAGCTATTTAGATCCTACTTTGGTATCTCCATTCCCTAGTGCTAGTTTTACAAATGGATTTACTGCAGCTCCAAACTTCAAATCTGCTACAGCCCCTTTGTCCTCACTCAGACAATATAATCCTCGGAATGGGAACCACAGCAAAACGCAACTGTGCCCCACATTGCCAAACACAGACCGTGGTCCAGGACTTTTAGAAAGCCCAAAGATATTTAATTTTTCTACGGACCGTCTGTTCAAAGTCCACAAATGCGACCAGCTGGACCAAAGAAGACACAGATCCATAGTAGTGCAGGTTATAAGAGAGATGTTGTTGTGATCACCCAGCATGGGCTGAAGATGGAAGAATTCTTATGGATACAGGAAGAAAAAGGAAGACAATTTTTTGGGATCTCAGACACAGTCCCCTCCACTAAAGCCACCATCACCTAACTTTGAACTAAGGTTGTCCGTCTTACCTCCTTTGCCTGGAGCTGCAATTTGAAGACTGAAGAGGTTCTTGAGGATAGACTATCAAATGTGGTCAAAGTACTTCCAAAAGAGAAGGCACAGATATTACAGAGTAAAAATGTTGATGCAAGCGCTAACACTATACCTTCAGGAATACCATAGGAGACGTTGCCATCAATATTTCCAATTGCACTGCCAGCAAGTTCTGAGGGCTCCCCTTCACCACCTCATTCTCCAGATATCAATGAAACAAAGAGCCAGGAAACCAAGCAAAGAGAAACACAAACTCCTTTGGAAAGACTGACTACCTCCGTTTCTACTGCAAGTAAATCAGTACAAGTGAACAGAGCAGCCACAGAACTTCAAACAGAGGAGTGCTAAAGAATCTCTAACACTACAACCACAGAAGGAGCAAAAACCCAATACTGCAGCCAGCAACAAGGATGACAAAAAAGTTTCAGAAATTCCAGTCGACAAAGAGTCCAAAAATAAAGACCTATCTATTGGAAAGACAAACCCAGGGAAGCCTAGCGACCAGCGAAGACAATCGCGTCGCAGAACACCCCGTCTGAGCATCAACAAACACACAAATAGAGATCAATACACACACCCTCAAAATCACCCAACTGAAGGTGCTGAAATTGTGGTATTGATTGAAAACAGTCTGGTCTGTTCAAGTGTAAATCCCCTCCCCCAAGTCTCCAATCTGAGCACAGAGGTTGTTAAAATAATGGTTTGCTGGAAAAGGGCTTGAAGGCAACAAAATGCACTTGGTGTTGAGAGAGAGTGTAATACTACTTGCCTTAGGCTACGACTTTTCAGTATTTGGTGAATTGTCTACTGTAACTTAATCTCCTGCTCAGTTGTGGATTGGAAAAATTCTTTGCCCGTTTGAAGGTGGGGGGAATAAATGGAACCATGATCAGCAAACTGGCATGAACATTATGCTGTGAGTCAGAATGTGGGTTTATTGTTCAGTGTGACTTTGCTGTAATCACACAAGAATGAAAGGGGAAGCAGTGGATGTTGGATCTACTTTCATGATGTTGAGCAGTGTGGCAAATGGTTTTCTGTTCTACAGATCTATTTGGCACAGAATGTGATCAGTGTGTGAATGCTGACATTTAACTTTCTTTGTATATGGTATAAAAAATCTCAAACCCATTAATTAAGTGTTAGTGGGAAGTGATTGGAGTCATGACCTGGTTGGTAGATTTAACACAAGCTATTTAATTTCTTTGCTTTCTATTGTATAGATTTCTGTCTTTTGCACTGTTAATAGTAAGCAAGCCAGTTGATTTTGAATAAGGGTAGGGCGGTTGTCTAACATGTAACAGTGATTATAAATTACTACAAAAGACTGGATTATGTATCTCTGTGCTCTAAAGTAGGTAGCAATGGATTTTTATTTTTAATGCTCATTTCCAAGTGCTTTTTTTTATTAAAAAGAGAAACACACAGTCAATACACTGGCACTTTCCTGTAATTTGGTACATTGCAAAGTACTTGAAATGGGGTGAGGATTAGAGATTGGAGTAGAATTTGCCTGAATTTTCACCAAGACCCTTCTCTCTCTCTCTCTCTCTCTTTTTCCTCTCTCTCTCTCTTCCCCTCTCTTTTCTCTCTCTTTCTCTTTTTTCTCTCTCTCTTTTGAGCAGTTACTTTAGTCTGGTTTACTATGGTTTTGTCTAATTGCCAGTTTTTTTTTCGAAGTGATTCATCTCTGCTGTGGAAAATGTTGGATTAGTGTCTGAATTTTTGTTTAAAATACATAATATCAAAGGACAAGCGTGCACTGAGTCTACTGCCATCTACTTAGTTGCAGGTGATATGTGGATGCTTCTTGTTTTGCTACACAGGAAGAAAGTATTGACTCTTTTAAAAATACCTATGGCTAGTTGCCATAGTAACCCAGACTAAAGTAACTGCTCAAAAGAGAGAGAGAAGAAAGAGAAAGAGAGAGAAAAGAGAGGGGAAGAGAGAGAGGAAAAAGAGAGAGAGAGAGAAAAGGGTCTTGGCTGAACAAAGAATGTGAGAAGAAAGGGAGAAAGAAAGAGGGAGGAGAACTGCCAAGTCCTAGCAAGTAAAAGACTGCTCAAAAAATATCTCTCTTAAAAGTACCTTTTCCATCAGTAACCTGTGATGCAGAAATTCATAACAAGGAGAAAAGAAGACACAGGAAGATCCAAAGAGAAGAACCTACAGCTGCCTGGTTTTAAGATAGGAAGAGTTATTTTGTAAATCTTAATTGGGAGTTTTATCAGACTAGTATTATAGAAGGGAAGGTAAAAGATAGATTAAAAAAAGAAATTGTAAAGAATGGTTAGTTAATTATTCTCTGTTATACTTTAAGAAATAAAATTATTAATTTTTATTTTACATAGTTCTTGGCCACTCGAATTTTTACAGATTACTGCATGGGATAAATCTTTTCTGTGTTCCTGGTTTTAAATTAAGCAGAGGAGTTAACCCTGTGTTGTAACAATAGGTTACAGAGACACATAGATAAGGTGCAGAGCTGGACTGAGAGGTGGCAAATGGAGTTTAATGCGGAAAAGTGATTCACTTTGGAAGGAGTAACAGGAATGCAGAGTACTGGGCTAGTGGTAAGATTCTTGGTAGTGTAGATGAGCAGAGAGATCTCGACATCCGTGTACATAGATCTCTGAAAGTTCTAAGCGTTGCTAAGAAGACATGTGGTGTGTTAAGCTTTTGTTGGCAGAGGGATTGAGTTTCAGAACCATGGGATCATGCTGCAGTTGTACAAAACTCTGGTGCGGCCACATTTGGAGTATTGCATAAAGTTCTGGTCACCGCATTATAGGAAGGGTGTGGAAGCTTTGGAAAGGGTTCAGAAGAGATTTACTAGGATGTTGCCTGATATGGAGGGAAGGTCTTACGAGGAAAGGCTGAGGGACTTGATGCTGTTTTCATTAGAGAGAAGAAGGTTGAGAGGTGACTTAATTGAGACATATAAGATAATCAGAGGGTTAGTTAGATTGGACATTGAGAGCCTTTTTCCTCAAATGGCAATGGCTAGCATGAGGGGGCATAGCTTTAAATTGAGGGGTGATAGATAGAGGACAGATGTCAGAGGTAGTTTCTTTACTCAGAGAGTAGTAGGGGGCGAAGAATGCACTGCCTACAACAGTAGTAGACTTGCTGACTTTAAGGGCGTTTAAATAGTGATTGGATAGACATATGGACGAGAATGGAATAGTGTAGGTTAAATTGGCTTCAGATTGGTTCCACAGGTCGGTGCACCATCGAGGGCCAAAGGGACTGTACTGCGCTGTAATGTTCTATTACCTGAAGTGAAACAACTATTACCTGAAGTGAAAATGTAACACCCCAAGTACTTTTATTCATTATGTATATAATTTCTTCTTTCTTTCACTCAAGAAAACCTTGTAATTGGCCCCTGCATTTTGATCATGGTCTAATATTTTATAAATGAGACGTGATAACTGAACACTAAAATAAATTTTAAACAAATGCTGTCACCATCCATTTGGGATTAAAAGAAGGTAGTTGGATCATCTTGTTAACCTGTGTGTAACATACTCTATGGTTTCATAGTGTCTAAATTCTATCAGTCTTAGTATACTGAATGACTGGATATCCTCAGCACTCGAGGTTGTGTTCCAAAGATTTACAATTCCTTGAATGAAGACATCTCTCTTCATCTCAGTACAAAATAACTGATTCCTTATGATGAAACTGTGTTCCCTAAATTAGATTCTCCAGCCGGAGAGAACCCTCTCCACATCCACACTATCAAGTTTGTACAACAACTTGCATTTACATAGCAATATGGTAAAACATTCCACCGTACATGACAAAAGTGTTATGAAGTTGAAGGCATGTACTGTACCTTTAAGAGAGAGTGAATGTTGTTCTGAACTAAGAGCTTTTATGACTAGATGGTAGTCTCAGAGTGTACTTTAAAACTGAAAATATGTAACATTTGGCTATGAAATGGATATCTGAGTTGTTTGCTGTTTTGACAACAATTTGAATTTAACCAATCAGTTTAAATTACGCCCCAGGATCCTAAAACCCATTTGCATTTCAATTTATTGTTTTGTTAACATTGAACCAATGAGATGATCAGATGTTGGGTATATGAAAATGCAGGTGTTTTGAAAATTGTAGAGAGAGTGAGAATCTGAAATTTGAATTTGCTTTGACTTTCTTTTTGGGTTTTGTCATTTTAACTTTGTTTATTTCAATTTAAAAATTCGATTGCTTGAATTTTCAGCAGATGTTGGAGGTATCAACAGTTTCAACATAAGTAGTTATTAAAGAGGCTCCTGATATTTGAGGTTACAGGGAGCAAGGGGCTTATGGTATTTGAGGTTAAAGGGAGCAAGAGGGTCCTGGTATTTGAGGTTACAGGGAGCAAGAGGCTCCTGGTATTTGAGGTTATAGGGAGCAAAAAAAATTGCAATATTTCTTTAAAAAATTAACTTAAGTATTGATTGAAGTAATTTAAAAATATATATATAATGAGCAATTATATAGACAGAACAGATGATCCATCATCAATGTTAGTAAAATTATGTGAAAAATTTCCTGAAAAGTCTGAGGCCTTTAGAAAACTGGAGGTCTAAACATTGGGTGATGAAAAATGGCCAATAGGTGTCCCTAAAACTGTTCAATTGGTTAAATCGGCTCAGCAATTGATCTGGCAATGTAACATGGGAGCCGGAATGAAAGAGTTAATTGGACTATGGCAACAGTTTTGTGATGAGAGGCACAAAGAATCAGTTTTGCGCTCATGGCAAGATACTGCCACCAAATTGGGGATTGAATTAACTGCAAATGGTGTTATAGAATCTGTTGAGGTTCTTAAAAATGAATGTGCTCAAGCAAAACAATTACAGAAACAGAATGAGAAGTCACAAGTGACTGGTAAACAAACAGAACTACGCAGTTCGATGGTTGGCTTTAATTTTAACGAGGAAGGCAATGATAGATGAGTGGGTTTTTTTTGCAGCTCCCATTTCAAACTCTTCCTTACAGGCTGATCAGTCTTTGGAATGTACAGCAGTTTCACTTAATTCTCACATTCCCGTCACTCCCCCACAGCCCATTTCTAGGTCTTCCCAGTTCAGACTCGTAAATGATCCTTGTACTTCCAAATCTGAAACTGTTGTAAGTTCAGCAGTAATACCCCGATCTAAACCACGGACTACTAAAGCTATAAAGACCCTTGTTCCTCCCTCTCCTTTTCAGGATGCAGAACATATTGCTTATAATACTCATTGTAAGGAGAAATTAAGGCAGTCCAGATCTATTAGTAAGCATCATGTTCAACAACCAGAAACCTTTTCAAATTCCTCTTCTGAAGATACAGATGAAAAGCCCACATTAAAAATGTTCCCTGTAAGGGAACTACCAAACCCACAAGCTGCTGCTCCTAACGCAACTATTCGCATTTATTGCCCATGGAAACCCCATGAAATCATGTCTATTATTAATAATGCACTGGACCGTCACAAGGTGCCTCAACAATTTGTTGATTTCTTAAATACTACAAGTAAGGTTTACGATGGTAATGCAAAGGACCTTTGGTCTCTTTTACAGCAATTATTACCCGCTCTGGATATGCCTGTTTTATTGAACACATTAATCATGACAATTTTACTGACTTTGCTAATGCTGTAATTCAGGAGCAACAAAGACAAGATAATATTCTAGTTGCTGCATCTGCTGTATTGGCAAAACCTATTGACCTTGCTCGTATTCTGGAACCATGACCGAAAAATAAAGAGACTGCTGAGGATTGTTTGGAACATTTTAGAGAATGTTATGAATCTTATTCTGGAGATCAAGGCCGAAATTTTAATGCTGTTAATATTCAGTATAACTCTATGTTATTAAACTGTTTGCCGTCCTCTGTAACCACAGCCGTCAAAACAAATAACTTGGAATGGGTTGAAGCCACTCCTAATCAACTCCGCCGTTCTATCAGAGTTCTATGGAAACATCAAAGTGAAGAAAAACCTCAAGTTCATGTGAAATCGGAATTTGTTGTTCGAGAAGGATCTTCCGAGCAAACATCTCGGCGTAATAATAAAGGTTCTGTAACTAACCGGAACAATGATCGTGGACGTAATCAGAGGGCTCGTTACCCTCCATCCAGAAATATACCTATTGGCTGTTTTAATTGTAATAGCCAATATCATTGGGTCCGTGACTGTCCGACCCAAGTCTGCTCTATCTGTGCCAGTACTTACCATTGACATACTGCTTGCTCTAAAAAGGTATCAAAAGAAGGACACAGAAGACAATTCACCAGTTTTTCTCAGAATAATCCTTTTTCTCAATGACTACATAATTTCCCTTCACGTGTCCTGTCTTTTAAGCAGGAACCTACAGTCCTACTCAAAGTTAACAACAAATGGTATCCTTTTTTAATTGACACAGGAGCTTCAATGTCTTCTGTAAGATCTGACATGGACTAACCAATTTCAAAACAAACGAAGAGTTTGTCTGGTCTACAAGGAGAGAGCAAAGAATATCTACTTTCTGAATGAGTTCCTGTTTATCTTCAAGGTTATTCCCCTACCTCATCGTTTTGTAATTACAAACAAAATGCAGTTTGATGGGACAAGATTTGCTGTGCGCCTTTCAAGTAAAACTTGAATGTTCCCCCGATGGTGTCCAGCTTGATTCCGATTCATACGAACATCAGTTGTATGTATCCACTAAACCACAGTGGTGGTCACTTGATATTGATCCCCAAAACTCTGGAGACCACATTACTCTTGCTTATGACCGAACAGGCCAGGATGAAATTCTTGAAAATTTTTTTACGGATTTAATTGGAACCAAATGGACAGTGCACATTTTGGCCCATGTCACCGGTCCGGAAGGAGAGGCAGATTCTGTTGAAATACTTCCTCGTCTATGGAAGCAAGGGGACTTATCAGCACTTCATATCATTCGAAAGGTTAACCCGCCTCATCATGCTAGAGAACCTGGCCCTATGGTTCACCGTGCAATCACCAAGGCTGACCCACATTGTTATGTGTTACAGATGATCCAAAAAGATTTGACTGTTCAATATTATACAACTCCTAATCCCTGTAGTGCTACACTTCAGCATCATGAGAGTCGAGACATCCTTGATTTAGTCATTCCAGATGTATGGGCTGAGGCATCCACTCATATTGGACTGTGACCTTATTCAAGTTGCTTTAAAACCAGATGTTATCTTGCCATCCATTTGCCAGTATCCGCTGAAACAGCAAGCAATTCCAAGTATTACTTTTTTAATAGAAGATTTCCTCCATCAAGACATCTTAGTCCCATGCCAATCACCTTGTAACACTCCAATTATGGCTGTCCCAAAACCTGGAAAACCAAATCAATACAGAATGGTTCAAGATTTGAGAGCTCTCAATGCCATTGTTCAGCCACTTCATGCCTTAGTTCCAAACCCAGCTCATATTTTATCAAATACACCTGCGGATACTAAATGTTTCGCTGTTGTTGATCTTCAACATGCATTTTTTTCACTACCACTTCATGAGAATAGCCTGTACTTACTTGCCTTTACCTTCAGTGGACAGCAGTTAACTTGGACTCAACTACTCAGGGTTTCGTTCATTCTCCAACACTTTTTTCTCAGATCTTACAAAAACAATTGGAATGTCTAACCTTAACAAGTGGATCTACATTAGTTCAATATGTGGACGACCTCCTTGTAGTCAGCATTGATGAAGAATCAAATAGATCTGATGTTGTCCTTCTTCTGAATTACTTAAAGCACTTGGGTTACTTGGTCTCCTCACAAAAAGTCTCCATCGCACTATGCCAAGTCAAGTTTTTGGGTTTTATTATATCAGCTGATTCATGTGCCCTGGAACAGAGCCGCATAACTCCTACTGTCAACTTCCCAGCCCCAACCACTGTGAGGCAAATGCGCCAATGGCTGGGCATGGTCAACTTTTGCAGACAATGGATTTCCAAAGCATAAATAAAAGCAAATGTCCAAGTTCGGCCGGATCTTTCTGATATGCTGATCCCCAACCTTGATATCAATATGTTCACTGATGGAAGTTCCTTTATCGACCATACTCGTCTTTCAGGTTACGCTATAGTTGATGACTGTGGCTCTATCTTGGAGTCAGCTGCCTTTGATAGCCCTTTTTCAGCTCAGCAAGCCGAACATTTTGCACTCATTCATGCTTGTATTTTAGGGGCAGGACTCCGCACTAACATTTATACTGATTCGCGGTATGCTTTTGATGTTGTACATGATTTTGGGCAACTTTGGAGTAACAGGGGATTTTTAACATCATCTGGTACTCCCATCTCTCACCGACAATTTGTATCAGACCTTGTAACTGCACTCTTACCTCCAAAACAGGTATCTGTTATAAAGTGTACTGCTCATGGAAAAGGCCAAAACTCTGTTGATATGGTTAACCATGCCGCTGACATGGCTGCAAAACAAGCAGCTTGTAACCGCCTCGTGATTGTGCCTAAAATGATGAGTCAGACTGAAAGTTCTGACAAGAATAAGTCTGCCTCGGATAAACTAATGCCAACCATTCAAGATGTAGTTACCTAGCAGAGGGATGCCTCTGAATCTGAAAGGCAGTTGTGGTCTAAAGCCGGCTGTTATTGTAATCCTGTTACTAAACTATGGACCACTCCAACTGGACAGATTTGTATGTCAAATGAACTTGCTTTATGGGTAGTAGATTGTATTCATAATGCTATTTACTTGGTGCTCGTTCAACGTCTGATTTGCTTTTGAATACCTGGTGGCATCCTCGCCTCCAACAGATGGCTCAACAAGTCGGTGATGGATGCCTTACATGTCAGGAATACAATCCTGGAAAAGGCATTCCTTGCCCTGCGGGTCAGGCACCTCTCCATGACAGACCTTTTCAAACTCTTCAATTAGATTTTACTGAGTTATAAAAATGTCAAAATTATGTGTAAATTTGATTTCAGTTGTACTATGGGAAACCCTGATAAGCCTTGTCCTCATTTAAATAGGTCACGTAATAAAAGAGACAAAGGGGGAATGTCACCTTTAACCTATAATTTGTTTTTAGAAACCCCTCATAAAATATTTGCAGAAGATGTTATGCTCCTATTTCAACGAGAGATTCTTTTACCCCTTCTATCCCGCCAAATCTTAATATGGGGATATTGAACAATACTAATGTATTTACAGGACATAATATCTCTTTTAGTTATTACCTATTCCCACCTGCTTCCTCCAATAAATCTTCAATATCCTATCCAAATTGCGACAATGGTAAGGGATGGGGGTGTGCTTATGTAAGAGTGTCTAAAATTATTCCCCATGCTATGATTAAATGTATTAGTCATCATTGCTTTTCTGAAGGACCTCGCATCTCATGTGTATGCCTAAACGTATGCCTATTACCGCTGGAATTCAAACTTTATGTGGAGAAGGTAATAACACCCACCTTCATTGTGATACCCTTAATGGCACTAATATTTTGCCGATTATTGGGTGGGTAGAACCGTTCTGGGATCTCGACCATGTTTCTTATCAGGAAACTCACCTTATTCGATTAAATGATTTTCACCCTCAACGTCGAGGCCCAAATTATGCAATCATGGACTATCCACATACTCCAGGAAGTCACAAAGGTAGGCCCGCTTCTTACTGGGAAGGTCCCTCTATTATCGAAACTAAACCAGGATTTTTTTTTCAGTTATAATAAAGCATCTAACTACCTTGTCCTAAATGAAGCAAGTGCTTCTCGTGCTGTAGCTGTAGGAACACTCTTTCCAATTGCTGTTCCCTGTCCAATTACCTGGCAATGGAATCAAAATTCCCCTCTTAAACGTTCAGTTTCTCATGACTTCTGTGCAGAATGGAAGAATCCAAAGGCCATATCAAGAAGCAAAACTCACTCATTAGCATATGCAGCTCTTAGCATTCTTTCATTAGGAGTGTCTTCAGGAATTATTAGTCATCAGAATCGTAATTATTTGATTTGTGGGCTCACAATTTTTGGAAATGAGACAAGTGCTGCCTTAATAGAAATTAGAGACATGCTTTTAGAATTGCACCTAGTTGCCCAACAAAATCGATGTGCCCTTGATTACATATTTGCGAAAGAAGGTGGAGTTTGCACTGTAGTTAAAGAAAAATGCATTACAGGGGTCACTGATCTTATTGAAAACATTACTACACATATTAATAAGATACACACTTTTGTCAGCCAAATGAATGAAGGGGCGGGATGGGGAGATTGAGGTTTTGGTTCATGGTACAACTGGCTTATTAATATGGCTATGTATGGTGCTATTGTTTTAATTGATCTTTTTATTGGTATTGCTATAGTTAAGTGCATTATTGCTAAAATATTAACTTCTATTGACAATATTGGCTCCACCCAGAAAATGTTTCTTCTCCACTTAAATGAAGACGAGTAAACACCGTTGCCTGCCCTTGGTTCCCCTTCAGAGGAAGAGGAAGTATGGCAGTCTTTTGCTGCTATTGAATTGAATTAATTTGATCTGTGCCTTTATGGTGTGATCATAAAATGAACAAAGGGGAGAATGAGGATCTGAAATTTTAATTTAGGCAACAAAATATGTAGATTTTTATTACAACAAAATGGTTTCTCGATTTAAAAGAATACTACAAAATGGCCTGTGAACCATACTGCCGAACATACTGCTGATTTACAGAATTAACTTGCAGTTCAAAGATAAGAGGACAATAGAGTTTTCATAAGAAAAATACTGACACATTAATTGACTATTTGAACTAACCTTGAACTAATACATGGCATGACAATTTACGTAAATTAGATATCCTTCTTAAAGAAAATACCATTGGATTAGCCTGTCTTCAATCATATCACCATATTACAGTTGATTGGATTTTTCTTTGTAACTAAGAACCCTTTCCCAGGAAATATCATTGGATTAACTTGCTGTAAATCATGTCACTTTATTATATGTGATTGGTCTTTCTTGTAATTAAGGCTGTACTATTTCATAAAAAACATACAAATAGTGTGTAATTTTCAAATATAATTGCCCAACCTCACTCCGGAACATGGAAGCTTCAATCTCTGTGTTGCTGGTTAGAATTGCATCAAGGTACCTTAATTCAATAAACTAATGAACCTTGCTTTTCGAATAGACTGCATTTGTCGATTCTTTAGATCAATCTCCAAACAAGAGGCCCCTCTTAAAGGGACGTAGATCTTCAAGAGCAACTGCCATTAAGAAAGACCCAAGAAATTAAGGAACAAAGAAACATATTTGAAGTAAAAAGAAAGAAGACTGACCCAGGGAGATCTTCAGCCGGAAGAAGAAAGACACTGCTGTGTGGTTTTGAAATTAACTTGATGTAATTTTAATAAGTGTCTTATTGGAACAGCATATTCTTATAGAGTTGGAGGCAGATAAAAAACAATTGATATAAAAGAGGGCTTAGAGCTGTGAATAATTGTTGTTTAATGTTCACTTGTGGCATAAAAAAAATTGATGTTATTATCTTTAAATAGTGGAATTGGGGAGTTCTCTGTCACTCATATTTGAACAGATTATGAAACAAAGTGACCCTTTCTCTGTGTTTGGTTTAATTAACAGAGGGTTCACTGCCGTGTCAGAACAAAACAAAATTGTTTCAATTTTCAACAGAAGGTCAACTTCTCTTCTGAATTCTGTAGATTAATTTTGCTCTTTTCATAGGACCACATTCTCATCCCATCTTTTGACCCAACTTCAAATCTCTAACCCCATAATCTGTCTGTCACAAAGACAGCCTGTAATACATTAGAAATGGTGACATGTCCAGCCCTACCTTTTCTGCCGAAACTCTCTGTACTTTTGTCACCTCCATTGACTTGACTATGACATTGCCGTCCTGGCTGAACTCTCATCCTCTTTATTCAATAGATTTCAATCTATCAAATATTCTGCTGCCCATACCCAATCCTGCACTAGGTACAGGTCACTGATCACATCTCTCTTTGTTAACTGACATTGTTCTGATTATCCATTTTAAAACATGTGTTTAAATTCCTTATGTGTGTGTTTAAATTCCTTAATTGTTTTTCTCGGCCTGACCTCAATCACCCCCACAGCCATTGAACCACTACCTTCAAAATTCTCATATGACATTTTTGTGCATTTCTCCCTATACGCCACCAACCGTGACCATGCTTTTAGCTAGCTAGGCCATATAATTTAGAATTTACTCCCTGAATCCCTCCATATCTCCTACTAATACTTTGGAGTCTATGGTTGATTTCCTTTAGGAGTTAGAGACTATTTAATCAGAGTCGAAAAGTGTGGCACTGGAAAAGCTCAGAAGGTCAGACACTAACCAAGGAGCAGGAGAGTCGTTGTTTCCTGTATAAGCCCTTCATCAGGAATAAGCACATTCCTATATTTACTCAGAGCAAAACACAATACGTTATCTGGTATATGTGTTTATGGAACTTATCAAACTATTTCTGCTAAACCCCATATCATGGGAATCAACTAGGAATTCTGGAAACACACAGCAGTTCTGATGAATGACTCAACTCTGAAAAAAAAACTCATCGACTGTTCAAACAAAACCTTTTAAAACTCAAGGCTTTGGCTTTGTATTAGTTTTTGCCTATACCTCTGTAAAGTACCTTTGGACATTTTCCTACATTAAAGGCAGTACATAATTAGCAAAAAGGTAACTCTCGAACTAGAGGTTCTATTTCATGTAGTTATGAATACAAAGTTTATCAGGTTCATATGTTGTGGGTTTTTTTGTAAGGCTTTTTAAATTTGTTGCTACTGCGTCTAAGGAAGTTCAATCACAGTCAGGTATTCGAAGTGCCTGTGAGATCACAGCCAGAGATGCTGCGGTATCTGCATCAAATAATGGTAAAATGAGTATTTTTCAAATGGTTTAAATTAATTTATAAAAGAAAACAATGAACTGCAGATGTTGGAAACCAGAAACAAAAACAGAAAGTGCTGGAAAAACTCAGCAGGTCGAGCAACATATGTGGAGAAAAACCAGAGTTAACATTTTGCGTCTAGTCGATCATAGCTCGGAAAATACATGCTAAAGAAGGTAATGGGGAGAGGAGGAGTCAATGATTGGTGAAGATGGAGCTCAGGGAGATAGAGAGAAACAGTTGGACATACAAAGGAATGGGTAAAGTCCGCCTGGGAGAATCAATATTTGCTCACGGGGACCATAAATGGCTGATAATGGTTTGTTTGTATCAGCAGTCCATATAGTGAGAAGGTCTGGTGTGTGGGGTGTGGGGTAAGGACATGGGAGAAGGTCCTCAGGTCCGGAAATTATTGAACATGATATTGAATCATAGAATCGCTATAGTGTGGAAACAGGCCATTTGGCCCAACAAGTCCACACTGACCCTCTGAAGAGTATCCCACCCTGACCTACTCTGCTATATTTCCCCTGACTGATGCACCTAGCCTACTCATCCATGAATAATATGGGCAATTTAGCATGGCCAACTAACCTATCCTGCACATCTTTGGACTGTGTGAGGAAACTGGAGCACCCGGAGGAAATCCACACAGACACGGGGAGAATGTGCAAACTCCACACAGTCGCTGAGGCTGGAATCAAACCCGGCTAACCACTGAGCCATCGTGCTACCCCAAACTTGATATTGAGTCCCAAAGGCTTCAGAGGAAAACAAGATGCAGTTCTTCCAGGTGGTGCTGAGCTTTGCTGGAGCACTACAACAAGCCTGAGATAGAGATGTTGGCCAGGGAACACAGCGCTGTATTAAAGTGGCAGACAAAAGGAAGCTCTGTGTCATTTTTGCAGACAGAGGTAATGCAAAGTGGTTGTACAGTTGTCCAGTATATAGCAGGCCATACTGTGAGCAGTAAATACAGTAGACTTGATTGAATGAAGTACAGATAAATTGTTACTTCACCTAGAATGTATGTCTGGTGCCTCAGATGGTGGGGAGTGAGGGAGTAAATGGGCAAGCATTACGTCTTCTGCAATTGTATGGGAAGGTGCCGTATGGGTGTGGGGAATTATTGAGAATGGAAGAGGAATGAACCAGGGTGTCCCATAGGTAACAATCCTTGTGCAATGCTGACAATGGAGTCTGTCAGTCGAAGAAACTTCCTTTTATTTCTAGTTTTGGTTTCTGTCCTCCAACCACCTCTGAATCATTCCCTTTAATTTCATCTACCAGTGCTTTTGGTATAACTCTCTTCAGTTGCATCTTTTCAATAGATTTTGAAAATCCATCTACACCAATCAATGCCAGTACAATATGCCAGTAACTGTTATGAAGAGGATTAAAGAGGCTACAAAAAGATATAGCTTATTTAAATGAGTGCACAAAGATCTGGCAAATGGGATATGATGTGGGAAAATGTAAACTTGCCAATTTTGGCAGGGAGAAAAAGGAAGTATGTTATCTAAATGTCAAGAGACTTTAGCGCGCTGAGATGCAAAGAGATATGAGTGTCCTAGTGCACAAATCCAAAAGGTTAATACGCAGCTACAGAATGTAATTAGAAAAGCTAAAAGAATGTTATCATTTATTATTGGGGAATTGAGTACAAAAGCATGGAAGTGTACTATTGGTCACCTTATTTAAGCAAGGCTGTAAATACATTGGAAGCAGTTCAGACTAATACGCTGGATGGAATCTTAATGAGGTATACAAAGTTAAAAATCACAAAATATCAGGTTATGGTCCAACAGGTTTAATTGAAAGCACTGGCTTTCAGAGTGCTGCTTCTTCATAAAGTGGTTGTTGAGTACACAATTGTAAGACACAGAATTTATAGCAAAAGTTTACAGTATGATGTAACTGAAATTATACCTTGAAAATACCTTGATTGTTTGTTAAGTCTCTCATCTGTTAGAATGACCATGTTAGTTTCACTTCTTTCACACGTAAATCGCAAAACCTTTTTTTAAAAAGTTACATTCTCAGGTGAACTTTAACAATTGGTGTCAGCTCAGATAATGTGTTGAAGGTGTTAGCCCCCTGTGTGCTGCTGTCTGTGCCAAAATGTTTAGACTGATTCTAATCTAAAAAATGAATTAACAGAATCTTACATGGATTCATGCAGTTTTTGAGCAAAGCACAATGTAACTCTGCAAGTTACAGAGGTACAGAGAACCAGAAAGGTACCCAATGAATTCAGCTCACTGCTTACTCCAAATGACCTCCTCAAAAATTGCATGAATCCATGTAAGATTCTGTTAATTCATTTTTTAGATTAGAATCAGTCTAAACATTTTGGACATTCAGGCCCCAGCATGTCAAACACTCTATATGGCCACTGGCCACGTGCACCTCATGCCCAAGGACATTGGCATCTGATATGTGCCAATCTCTAAGAATTATCACAATACATTTCCCATTCACATACAGGTTGCTTCTGTATTTCAACGCTGTGTCACAGGCAGCTCTCATTATAATGTTTCAGCAAGGATATTGTATGCTCAGGGACATGCATCCAGCTCAGAGACTGGACCAGGCTGCATCTTCAGGCTCTTAGCACTCAGTCACTTTGACTCTACTTGGATGCTCACAGCATCTTTGTCTCGCATTGCCTTGACTTGCTTTTTTGAGTTTTGCCTCTTCATTAGATAACAGATAATTAGATAAGATTGCATCTGTCTTGCCTTGGAGTTTGGCACAAACATAAAAAACAGAAACATGTCATGGTTGTCAGCAGATCTCAGTAAGTTCAGGAAGTTAGACTTCAGTCTGGGGTCCCAGCCCAATAAGTCAAAGGCAGCCTCTGATACCAATCCAAGAGCTTGGAAATAGTCAGCCACTTGTGGCGGTCTGAGTCAGAAGGTTCTTTGCATAAGGGGTGAGAAGCCAAATGTCAGGGAGCCCAACAATGTTGCTGTGAAAGACCTTGTGCCTTTCTGCCCTAAACATGTGTTGTTTTCCTCTTGGAATGAGAGAGAGGCAGGTAATGAAAGAGATGAAAGCACAGCTGTTACATTTGGTGCAGGTGTGGAGGTATCCTGCACAAGTAAGAAGGTAGTGCAGTGGGCAGGCAGGGTTAGTGATGATGAGAATTGGGGTGGGTGACAGAGAGTGAGGAAAGCCGTTGCCTTAATGGGAGGTGAGCACAGTAGCAGAGACAGAGTAAGTTTGAGGTGTTGGAGAGACAATAGTGGCATTTATGCTGACAGAGTAAAAAAGGTAATATTTCAAAAGGTTGATTCTCATTATTGTTCTTTTTTCCACATGTCTGGATGGTTGTGGTTCTAGCGACACTCTAGAGGTTCAATACCATACAGAATAAAGAAGCCTGATTGACTGGCAACACATCCACTCCCTTCAGCATTCACTGCCTCCATTACCAGTGCACAGTAGCAGAAGTAACTACCATCTACAAGATGCACTGCAGCAACTCACCCAGTTTTCTTTGACAGCAGCTTCTAAGCTTTTGACTGAAAGGACCAGTGCAGCAGATGCATGGAACACCACAGCTTTCAAACCACATACCAACTCTTGGGAAATAAGGCAAGGCAGGTGACTGAGGTGTCAATGGGGGAGCACTTTAGGGCCAGCGACCATAATTCTATTAGATTTAAAATAGTGATGGAAAATGATAGACCAGATCTAAAAGTTGAAGTTCTAAATTGGAGAAAGGCCAACTTTGACAGTATTAGGCAAGAACTTTTGAAAGCTGATGAGGGGCAGATGTTCGTAGGTAAAGGTACGACTGGAAAATGGGAAGCCTTCAGAAATTAGATTATGAGAATCCAGAGAAAGTATATTCCTGTTAGGGTGAAAGGAAAGGCTGGTAGGTATAGGGAATGCTGGATGACTAAAGAAATTGAGGGTTTGGTTAAGAAAAAGAAGGAAGCATATGTAAAGTATAGACAGGATAGATCGAGTGAATCTTTAGAAGAGTATAAAGGTAGTAGGAGTATACTTAAGAGGGAAATCGGGAGGGCTAAAAGAGGACATGAGATAGATTTGGCGAATAGAATTAAGGAGAATCCAAAGGGTTTTTACAAATACATTAAGGACAAAAGGGTAACTAGGGAGAGAATAGGGCCCCTCAAAGATTAGCAAGGCAACCTTTGTGTGGAGTCGCAGAAAATAGGGGAGATACTAAACGAGTACTTTGCATCAATATTTACTGTGGAAAAGGATATGCAAGTTATAGACTATAGGGAAATAGATGGTGACACCTTGCAAAATGTCCATATTACAGAGGAGGAAGTGCGGGATGTCTTGAAATGCATAAAGGTGGATAAGTCCCCAGGACTTGATCAGGTGTACTGTAGAACTCTGTGGGAAGCTGGGGAAGTGATTGCTGGGCCTCTTGCTGAGATATTTGTATCATTGATAGCCACAGGTGAGGTGCCAGAAGACTGGAGGTTGGCAAACATGGTGCCTCTGTTTAAGAAGGGTGGTAGGGCCAACCAGGGAACTATAGACCAGTGAGCCTGACAGCAGTGGTGGGCAAGGTTTTGGAGGGAAACCTGTGGGACAGGATGTACATGTATTTAGAAAGGCAAGGACTGATTAGGGACTGTCAACATGGCTTTGTGCGTGGGAAATCATGTCTCACAAACTTGATTGAGGTTTTGAGGAAGTAACAAAGAGGATTGATGAGGGCAGAGCGTAGATGTGATCTATATGGACTTCAGTAAGGCGTTCGACAAGGTTCCCCATGGGAAACCGATTAGAAAGGTTAGATCTCACGGAATACAGGGAGAACTAGCCATTTGGATACATAACTGGCTCAAAGGTAGAAGACAGAGGGTGGTGGCGGAGGTTTGGTTTTCAGACTTGAGGCCTGTGACCAGTGGACTGCCACAAGGATTGGTGCTAGATCCTCTACATTTTGTCATTTACATAAATGATTTGGATGCGAGCATAAGAGGTACAGTTAGTAAGTTTGCAGATGACACCAAAATTGGAGGTGTAGTGGACAGCGAAGAGGGTTACCTCAGATTACAACAGGATCCTGACCAGATGGGCCAATGGGCTGAGAAATGGCAGATGGAGTTTAATTCAGATAAATGCGAGGTGCTGCATTTTGGGAAAGCAAATCTTAGCAGGACTTATACACTTAATGGTAAAGTCCTACGGAGTATTGCTGAACAAAGAGACCTTGGAGTGCAGGTTCATAGCTCCTTGAAAGTGGAGTCGTAGGTAGGTAGGATAGTGAAGGCGGCGTTTGGTATGGTTTCTTTTATTGGTCAGAGTATTGAATACAGGGGTTGGGCGGTCATGTTGCGGCTCTACAGGACATTGGTTAGGCCACTGTTGGAATATTGCATGCAATTCTGGTCTCCTTCCTATCAGAAGGATGTTGTGAAACTTGAAAGTGTTCAGAAAAGATTAAAAAAATGTTGCTAGGATTGGAGGATTTGAGCTGCAGGGAGAGGCTAAACAGGCTGGGGCTGTTTTCCCTGAAGTTTCGGAGGCTGAGGGGTGACCTTATAGAAGTTTACCTTATAGAAGTATGGGGGGCCTGGATAGGGTAAATAGACAAAGTCTTTTCCCTGGGTTTGGGGAGTCCAGAACTAGAGGGCATAAGTTTAGGGTGAGAGGGGAAGGATATAAAAGAGACTTAAGGGGCAACTTTTTCACACAGAGGATGATACGTATATGGAATGAACTGCCAGAAGAAGTGGTGGAGGCTGGTACAATTGCAACAATTAAGAGGTATTTGGTTGGGTATATGAATAGGAAGGGTTTGGAGGGATATAGGCCTGGTGCTGGCAGGTGGGACTAGGTTGGTTGGGATATCTGGTCGGCATGGATGGGTTGGACTGAAGGGTCTGTTTCCATGCTGTACATCTCTATGACTCTATGACTGACAATTATATTACCATTCCTTCACTGTCATTGAGAAAAATGTTTGGAACTCCATCCCTAACCACACTGTAACCATACATGCACCATATGGAGGTTAGCAGTTCAAGAGAATAGCTCAGCATCATTTGCAAGGGTAGTTAGCGATAGGAAATAAAGATGGACAGCCAGTGAAGTCCATACATCATGAATGATGTTTTTTAAACTGTAAACTGTATGAGTAAAATTTGGAAGGATTGCTTTAAAGCACTAAGTTATCAGTTAACTGGAGACAAATGCAAATAATCCCAGTTCCTGATGAAAACTCCATATCTCATGGTTCCCTTATTAAGCCAAGCTGGCTGTTGAAATATCAGAGCTGGAAATGTGTTGCTGGAAAAGCGCAGCAGGTCAGGCAGCATCCAGGGAACAGGAGAATCGACGTTTCGGGCATAAGCCCTTCTTCAGGAATGGGGAAAGTTTGTCTAGCAGGCTAAGATAAAAGGTAGGGAGGAGGGACTTGGGGGAGGGACGTCGGAAATGTGATAGGTGGAAAGAGGTCAAGGTGAGGGTGATAGGTCAGACTGGGGTGGGGGCGGAGAGGTCGGGAAGAAGATTGCAGGTTAGGAAGGCGATGCTGAATTCGATGGATTTGACTGAGACAGGGTGGGAGGAGGGGAAATGAGGAAACTGGTGAAATCCGAGTTCATCCCTTGTGGTTGGAGGGTTCCTAGGCGGAAGATGAGGCGTTCTTCCTCCAACCGTCGTTTTGTTGTGGTCTGACGATGGAGAAGTCCAAAGACCTGCATATCCTTGGTGGAGTGGGAGGGGGAATTGAAATGTTGAGCTACAGGGTGGTTGGGTTGGTTGGTCCGGGTGTCCCAGAGGTGTTCTCTGAAACGCTCCGCAAGTAGCCGGCCTGTCTCCCCAATATAGAGGAGGCCACATCGGGTGCAGAGGATGCAATAGATGATGTGTGTGGAGGTGCAGGTGAATCTGTGGCGGATATGGAAGTTTCCTTTGGGGCCTTGGAGGGAGGTGAGGGGGGAGGTGTGGGTGCAAGTCTTGCACCTCCTGCGGTTGCAGGGGAAGGTGCCGGGAGTGGAGGTTGGGTTGGTGGGGGGTGTGGATCTGACGAGGGAGTCACGGAGGGAGTGGTCTTTACGGAATGCTGATAGGGGAGGGGAGGGAAATATATCCTTGGTGGTGGGGTCCGTACCTCACCTCCCTCCAAGGCCCCAAAGGAACGGACCCCACCACCAAGGATATATTTCCCTCCCCTCCCCTATCAGCATTCCGTAAAGACCACTCCCTCCGTGACTCCCTCGTCAGATCCACACCCCCCACCAACCCAACCTCCACTCCCGGCACCTTCCCCTGCAACCGCAGGAGGTGCAAGACTTGCACCCACACCTCCCCCCTCACCTCCCTCCAAGGCCCCAAAGGAAACTTCCATATCCGCCACAGATTCACCTGCACCTCCACACACATCATCTATTGCATCCTCTGCACCCGATGTGGCCTCCTCTATATTGGGGAGACAGGCTGCCTACTTGCGGAGCGTTTCAGAGAACACCTCTGGGACACCCGGACCAACCAACCCAACCACCCTGTAGCTCAACATTTCAATTCCCCCTCCCACTCCACCAAGGATATGCAGGTCTTTGGACTTCTCCATCGTCAGACCACAACAAAACGACGGTTGGAGGAAGAACGCCTCATCTTCCGCCTAGGAACCCTCCAACCACAAGGGATGAACTCGGATTTCACCAGTTTCCTCATTTCCCCTCCCCCCACCCTGTCTCAGTCAAATCCATCGAATTCAGCATCGCCTTCCTAACCTGCAATCTTCTTCCCGACCTCTCCGCCCCCACCCCAGTCTGACCTATCACCCTCACCTTGACCTCTTTCCACCTATCACATTTCCGACGTCCCTCCCCCAAGTCCCTCCTCCCTACCTTTTATCTTAGCCTGCTGGACAAACTTTCCCCATTCCTGAAGAAGGGCTTATGCCCGAAACGTCGATTCTCCTGTTCCCTGGATGCTGCCTGACCTGCTGCGCTTTTCCAGCAACACATTTCCAGCTCTGATCTCCAGCATCTGCAGACCTCACTTTCTCCTGCTGAAATATCAGAGCTCTTCTGAAAAACTAGACTCCCAGCCCCTTCCCTCCCCGCCCCTGAGGTTAACTTCATCCAAGTTTTCCTTTTTATTTGTGCCATCCTGAAACCACTATGATTCCAATGATGCTTGTTTACCTCATTCCTAAAGAGAACAGTGATTATTTGTAATAAGTTACATTGCCAAAGATCTCATACTATTTGGCAGGGAACCAGCCCCCTGGGAATTCAAACAGTTCTAAGCAGGTGGAAAGTGAGCAAATTGTGATTTTTAGCCTCCTGCTCACACAGTTACTGCTCGCATAACCACTTATGCCAGCTGGTTTTAGAATACATTCGAAATGCAAGGCAAAAGCATAAGATGGAAAATTTATCAAAGCCACTTCCCCTCTGCTGGAACTTCTTCATAGGAAGTGTGATGAAATCCCATTTACACATTTAAGTACAGCTTCTAATTCCACCATCTGGTCTCCTTATCTTGGCACTTTTCTATGTTTTTATGGGAGATACGAAATATGTTTCTACACCTTTCCCATTCCACTTTCCAATGTGCCATACACGCATGTTGGTCAGCTTATAACTTCCAAAGTGAGGGGGAGATTTGAATTTTGGAAAAGAGTTAAATCCCTGAAAAATATCAGTGTGTTTGACACTCAACATGATCCCATTAATTTCTTGGTTTAAGGAGGGTGCCTTCTAAGACCTGCAGGTGACCCTAAGAGTGTCATCAGAATTTAAATGTTTAAAATTCAAATTAATTTTGTGTTTAAACCCAAACCTCTGGCTTTAACAGCAAGCATATTCATTTCATGAATTGTATGCGACTGGCCAGGTTCAATTGAGTGAAATCGATGAAGCTAACAGGCTGAGAAGTCTTTGAATGGAGAAACTGCATACTAGCTGCCCTGCCAATGTGAAAGGCTTGTGTTCATAAGACATGTTCTGTACATGTGCTTTCAATAGATTAGATTAGATTAGATTTACAAGTAATTTCCAACAGGTAAATTCCAATAATGATTGGAATTATTTTCACTCATCTTGGGCTTTGTTTACTCTGCATATCCTGCTATTATAATCATTGCAGTATGGGAGCATTTATGCAGCTATAACATGGATTTTTGATGAGGAACAAGAGGAGTAGCCACTCTAACATGTAGTAATTTGGAATCAGGTGGACCTTATTACCTGTGAGATCCTTAATTGGGGTTGTTAACCTGTTGCAATCAGGGAGCCCTCGCTGACAGATATAAACAGGGATTCATAGAGTCTCCTGACGTCAGGGACTGATTCTGAGTTGGCTGGCCAGAGCCCATGTAACGTGGACATGTAAATAAAGAGTGACTTGGTGACAGGATACTGACCTCTGCAGTTATTTCAAACACCTAGAACCTGCACCCATTGATAGGAGCAACAAAAACAAAAGCATCTACATTTTTTTGCATTCCGATGCTACTCTACAGAACAGAGGAACAAAAAAAGAACAAAGTTACATTTATGTGCAGTAAATTTTACAATCACCACCTGTCTCAAATACTTGTGACATGTAGTCACTGCTATAATGTTAGAAAAATGGCAGCCAACTTGTGCTCAGCAAATTCTCTAAAATACCAATGTGATGATGACCACTTAGTTTAACTGTTTCTTTTGGTGCTCAATTGACAGTTAAATATTGGTCAGGACACCTGCGTTATCTCATTTGCAGTTCATCATATGAGTACCATGGGATCTCTTACTTGTGCCCATGCAGACAGATGAAGCCTCAGCTTCGTGTCTCATCCAAAAGAGGGCATCTCCAATATTGCAATGCTTCTTCAATACTGCACTAGAGTGTTAGTCTTATTCTTGTATTCAAGGGGTCAGACAACTTCAGTTTGAAGAAGGCAATAGCCCCCAGCAGAATATACATGGACAGAGCTGTTCAGAGAAAGAGTATTGTTGGACTTGAAACATAAACTAAGTTACTCTCTCCAGAGAAACTGCCAGACTGAATGAATTTCTCTAGCATTTCGCTTTTATTTCAGAGTTCCAGCAGTATTTTACTTTTTCTGCTTGCCCAAGAAGAAAGTGCAAAACTTCAAGAAGAATCGAAAGCTAAGAGGGATGAGGAAGTACCCACTTAGCCACCTTAACCACTGAGGTGGAGGTCCTGGGGCAGAATCTTAGCAGACTCTGAGTGACATGGACTATGATGAGTTGAGTGATAGAATCATGCAAGATGTTTGGTGAGTATGGCAAGCTTTTCCTTCATTTGCAGAGAGACCAAAATACTGTAGTTTCCAGTTGAGACGTCACTAAGGTGCTACGCAACCACAGAAAGACATCTTTAATTCTGAACTCAAATCCTCTTGAAAGGAATGCCAACATAACATTTTCTTTTTGGGATGATTCTGCATGCTAGCTTTTAGTGACTTATGGACAAGGACACCTGAGTTCTTTTGGACACCAACACCTTCCAACCTCTCATTTAATAAATATTCTGCCTGTCAGATTTTTTTCTAGTAAATTCAAAACTTCACACTTTTTCACACTATATGCCACCTGCCACATTCAAGCTCAGCCTTTAGAGTTATCACTTTTAAGCTAAACCCCATAGTACCTTCTCTCTCACAGTATTAATTCTGATATTTCACAGTCCTCTACCCTGATGTCTATACCAGTGTCATGAGGATTTATACAAAATATTCAGTGAGGACTGTGATTACATCTTCCAGTTCCACACACATGTTATCTCCTTGATCTCTAATGGACACTACTCTTTCTTTATCTGCTCTCTTGCTTTTTTGTATATATAACAAAACCCTTCGGTTTTCCTTTATGCTATCTGTCGATGCTTTCTCATGTACTTTCTTAGCTTTCCTCGTTTCCATTTTAAGTCCCTCCTCTGTACTTTTCATACAGGTAGTTCTTCGATAACGCGTGTTCACGAAACTCGTGATTTGTCTGTAACGCGATTTGTGAAATGCTGACCGTTTGTTTTAGAAAGTGAAACCTCGTTTGCTGTAACGCCATTCTCATCCCTGACACGAGGTGTCACGCTACGTGGAGAACTAGACTCTGTGTCGGCATCATGTGATTAGTCAGCACATGTGCTTTCTTGTGAAGAGCTTCGTGAAAGGTTTTTTGAAATGTTTGTGCTAGTGGACTTAGAAAAGCATCATGAAAATGTTTCCACAACCTGAGAACAAGGAGCTGAGAGCGATCTGTTAATTTAAAAACTTGGGTTGAGATAAGAGTGAAATTTCATGGGAATTGACTAACAGTAAAAGGACAATGTTGAGGAGCAGTTTGAAACTTGGCTTTGTTGTTTGTGGGAAGAGTTTTTTTTTCTCTCTTTTTCTTTTAAAATCATGTTTAGATGTTAAAGAGTATCAGCAGACTTGTGAATCTGTTTCAGTGACTAATCACTGTGGTAACCAACTGCAAATAAAGTACAGGGGCTTGGACATGGTCAGTCAGCTGCTCAGGTGGTCAGAGTCAGGAAACTCTCCATATAGTAGTTGAAGGGGAGAAAGGTGGGTGCCACACTGTAACTTTTGGTGCATGTGTGGCGAAGTCCTGGGGGGATTGAATAGGCTGTGCAGAAGAGATTCAGATTTCGTTAGGATCAGACGTTACTGAGGATAAGAGTGAGTGGGGAAAATGTTTTAGGAAATGATGGGTACAACAGCAGAGATTGATACCTCACATTCGCTCTATGAGAAGATGGTGGCACTTTCATTGGCAGAGTGGAGAAGGTCATTGATTTTCTTCCTACATTTTGTGCATTCCTTCAGTTGGTTAAGACTGCACTGGCCTGGATGGTAACCCTGGTCCAGGTGGGTGTGATTCCAATGGAATGGCATCTTCTGTTGGCCTGGGAGAAAAGGATGTCCTTCCTCTGCATCACTCATCCCCATCAGCAGCATCTCCATGTCCCTGCCCACAAACAGAGGCACCAATTTTCCATTATCTTCCACATCCAAAGACAATGTCAGAAACCATGCAGGACTGACAGCTCTTGTCTGGGTGCACAATACCTTTTTAAAGGTGGTGCTACACCACAGAGGTTGTTCAATTCTGGGATATCCAGGAAGTGGTGAGTTGTTTTGGTAATGGCACATGGTGTAATAGTGCTGGACTGTGTGAGAGGGGCACCAAAGGGTGGGAATAAATCAGATGAGTTTTGTAAAATAAGTGATAGATGTCCCCAAGCATGATGATGTGAAACCCTCCAAGAAACCTGACAAAACTGACACTTAGCAAAAGAAATTAAGATTCAGCCCTTGATCAATCAAGACAGGTTTCATTCTGGGATTTGACTTAGAGTCATAGAGATGTACAGCATGGAAACAGACCCTTCGGTCCAACCCGTCCACGCCGACGAGACATCCCAACCCAATCTGGTCCCACCTGCCAGCACCCGGCCCATATCCCTCCAAACCCTTCCTATTCATATGCCCATCCAAATGCCTCTTAAATGTTGCAATTGTACCAGCCTCCACCACATCCTCTGGCAGCTCATTCCATACATGTACCACCCTCTGCATGAAAACGTTGCCCCTTATGTCTCTTTTATATCTTTCCCCTCTCACCCTAAACCTATGCCCTCTAATTCTGGACTCACCGACCCCAGGGAAATGACTTTGTCTATTTATCCTATGCATGCCCCTCATAATTTTGTAAACCTCTATAAGGTCACCCCTCAGCCTCCGACACTCCAAGGAAACCAGCCCCAGCCTGTTTAGCCTCTCCCTGTACATCAGATCCTCCAACCCTAGCAACATCCTTGTCAATCTTTTCTGAACCCTTTCAAGTTTCACAACATCTTTCCGATAGGAAGGAGACCAGAATTGCATGCAATATTCCAACAGTGGCCTAACCAATGTCCTGTACAGCCGCAACATGACCACCCAACTCCTGTACTCAATACTCTGACCAATAAAAGAAAGCATACCAAACGCCTTCTTCATTATCCTATCTACCTGCGATTCCACTTTCAAGGAACTATGAACCTGCACTCCAAGGTCTCTTTGTTTAGCAACACACCCTAGGACCTTACCATTAAGTGTATAAGTCCTGCTAAGATTTGCTTTCCCAAAATGCAACGCCTTGCATTTATCTGAATTAAACTCCATCTGTCACTTCTCAGCCCATTGGCCCATCTGGTCCAGATCCTGTTGTAATCTGAGGTAACCCTCTTCACTGTCCACTACACCTCCAATTTTGGTGTCATCTGCAAACTTACTCACTGTACCTCTTATGCTCACATCCAAATCATTTACATAAATGACAAAAATTAGAGGGCCCAGCTCCGATCCTTGGTCCACTGGTCACAGGCCTCCAGTCTGAAAAACAACCCTCCACCACCATCCTCTGTCTTCTACCTTTGTGCCAGTTCTGTATCCAAATGGCTAGTTCTCCCTGTATTCCATGAGATTTAACCTTACTAATCAGTCTCCCATGGGGAACCTTGTTGAACGCCTTACTGAAGTCCATATAGATCACATCTACCACTCTGCCCTCATCAATCTTCTTTGTTAATTCTTCAAAAAACTCAGTCAGGTTTGTGAGACATGATTTCCCATGCACAAAACCATGTTGACTATCTCTAATCAGTCCTTGCCTTTCCACATACATGTACATCCTGTCCCTCAAGATTCCCTCCAACAACTTGCCCACCACCGACTTCAGGCTCACCGGTTTATAGTTCCCTGACTTGTCTTTACCGCCCTTCTTAAACAGTGGCACCACGTTTGCCCACCTCCAGTCTTCTGGCACCTCACCTGTGACTATCGATGCTACAAACATCTCAGTAAGAGGCCCAGCAATCGCTTCTCTACTTCCCACAGAGTTCTTGGGTACACCTGATCAGGTCCTGGGGATTTATCCACTTTCAACCATTTCAAGACATCCAGCACTTCCTCCTCTGTAATCTGGACATTTTGCAAGATGTCACCATCTATTTCCCTACAGTCTACATCTTCCATATTCTTTTCCACAGTAAATACTGATGCAAAATATTCATTTAGTAGCTCCCCCATTTTCTGTGGCTCCACACAAAGGCTGCCTTGCTGATCTTTGAGGGGCCCTATTCACTCCCTAGTTACCCTTTTGTCTTTTATATATTTGTAAAAACCCTTTGGATTCTCCTTAATTCAATTTGCCAAATCTATCTCATGTCCCCGTTTTGCCCTCCTGATTTCCCTCTTAAGTAAAGTCCTACTTTCTTTATACTCTTCTAAGGATTCACTCGATCTATCCTGTCTATACCTGACATATGCTTCCTTCTTTTTCTTAATCAAACCCTCAATTTCTTTATTCATCCAGTATTCCCTATACCTACCAGCCTTCCTATTCACCCTGACAGGATATACTTTCTCTGGATTCTTGTTGTCTCATTTCTGAAGGCTTCCCATTTTCCAGCCATCCCTTTACCTGCGAACATCTGCCTCCAATCAGCTTACGAAAGTTCTTGCCTAATACCGTCAAAATTGGCCTTTCTCCAATTTAGGACTTCAACTTTTAGATCTGCTCTATCCTTTTCCATCACTATTTTAAAACAAATAGAATTATAGTCGCTGGCCCCAAAGTGCTCCTCCACTGACACCTCAGTCACCTGCCCTGCCTTATTTCCCAAGAGTAGGTCAAGTTTTGCACCTTCTCTAGTAGGTATATCCACATACTGAATCAGAAAATTGTCTTGTACACACTTAAGAAATTCTCCTCCACCTAAACCTTTAACACTATGGCAATCCCAGTCGATGTTTGGAAAGTTAAAATCCCCTACCATAACTACCCTATTATTCTTACAGATAGCTGAGATCTCCTTACAAGTTTGTTTCTCAATTTCCCTCTGACTATTAGGGGGTCTATAATACAATCCCAATAAGGTGATCATCCCTTTCTTATTTCTCAGTTCCACCCAAATAACTTCCTTGGATGTATATCCGGGAATATCCTCCCTCAGCACAGCTGTAATGCTATCCCTTATCAAAAATGCCACTCCTCCTCCTCTCTTGCCTCCCATTTCTATCCTTCCTGTAGCATTTGTATCCTGGAACATTAAGCTGCCAGTCCTGCCCATCCCTGAGCCATGTTTCTGTAATTGCTATGATATCCCAGTCCCATGTTCCTAACCATGCCAAGTTCATCTGCCTTCCCTGTTAGGCCTCTTGCATTGAAATAAATGCAGTTTAATTTATTAGTTCTACCTTGTCCCTGCCTGCCCTGACTGTTTGATTCACTTCTGTTCTCAGCTGTACCGTCTCAGATCGATCTCTTTCCTCACTATCTCCCTGGGTCCCCCACCCACCTTACTATTTTAAGTCTATCCAAGCAGTTCTAGCCAATTTCCCTGCCAGTATGTCAGTCCCCTTTCAATTTGGGTGCAATCCGTCCTTCTTGTACAGGTCACTTCTACCCCAAAAGAGATTCCAATGATCCAAAAATGTGAATCCTTCTCCCATACACCAGCTCCTCAGCCACGCATTCATCGGCTGTATCCTCCTATTCCTGCCCTCACTAGCTCGTAGCACTGGGAGTAATCCAGATACTACTACTCTTGAGGACCTCCTTTTTTAAATTTCTGCCTAACTCTCTGTAATCTTCCTTCAGAATCTCAACTTTTTCCCTTCCAATGCCATTGGTACCAATGTGGACAATGACTTCCTACTGGCCCCTCTCCCCCGTGAGAACATTCTGCACCCTCTCTGAGACATCCTTGATCCTGGCACCAGAGAAACAACACACCATTCTACTTTTTCTCTGCTGGCTTCAGAAACATTTGTCTGTACGTCTGACTACAGAATCCCCTAAAACAATTGATCTCTTGGAAGCTGACGTACCCCTCGTTGCATTAGAGCCAGTCTCAATACCAGAAACTAGGCTGTTCGTGCTACGTTCCCCTGAGAATCCATCACCCCCTACATTTTCCAAAACAGCATACCTGTTTGAAATGGGTATATGCACAAAAGACTGCTGCCCTCGGTGCTGACCTCTCTCACCCTTCCTGGAGTTAACCCATCTATGTGACTGTATCTGAGACTTTCCCCCCTTCCTGTAACTGCCATCCATCACATACTGTTGCTGTTGCAAATTTCTCATTGCTTCTATCTGTCTCTCCAACTGATCCACTCGATCTGATAAGATTCGCTTGTGCAGTATTACCCTTGAATGGGATCAGAAGACAGGCTAGACTATGGTGCAGCCAGCAGGTAATAATACCAATCAGAAGTAATCAGTTGAAGATTCTGATGAATTGCACTATACAGTACCATACAATAGGTCAAAATTTACTTAGATTGTGCTCATGTTTGTGTTAGGCTAATGAATATTTTTGTTTCGATTTTCACTGGTATTTTTGGTGGATTGCCCCTTACCCTGTTTTTCCCATATGTCCCATTATTTCTATTGCATGACGTTCTACAAGTTGGTGTCGCATGGGAATGCAACTACTATGTTATAGGCAAACGACCAGTATTCCTTTAGGGATTTGCCATATTGAACCATTGGTTCAGCCATAAGCCCTTCTTTCTCCTTTAATCCTAACTTTAATGTCCCTTGACATCTATAGTTCTTCGGCATTGGCCTCATATCTTTTCAAGGTGGGAAACATATTTGTTTGCTATATCCTTCTTGAATGGTTCCCACTGCTCTGACACAAGTTTATGCACAAGTAGCTGCTCTCAATCCACCTGCACAAAAATTTATCTTATCTTGGTAAAATTAGCCTTAGAACTTTTATTTCCAACCCATCCTCATTGTCTTTTGTAACAATCCTTAATGTTACTGACTTATGGTCACTATCTCCAAAAGTCTCCCCTATTGATATGTCTTTCAGTTGCCCAGGCTCATTTATTTGCACTAGGTCCACAACACTCTTTCTTTGTAATTTAAGTGTTTAAAAGGGTTCTACTGGATTTTAAGAATTTTGCTCTCTCTGTATCTTGTAACTTAAACCATGCTAGTTAATATTTGGGTACTTAAAATCTCCTAAAAATTGAACATAGAACATTACAGTGCAGCACAGGCCCTTCAGCCCTTGATGTTGCGCTGACTTGTGAGACCAATCTGATGCCCATCTAACTTACACTATTCCATTTTCGTCCATATGTCTATCCAGTGACCATTTAAATGCCCTTAAAGTTGGCATGTCTACAGTGCATTCCATGCCTCTACTACTCTGAGTAAAGAATATGCCTCTGATAACTATCCTATATACATCACCCCTCACTTTAAAGCTATGTCCCCTCATGCTAGCTATCGCCATCCGAGGAAAACAGCTCTCACTGTCCAACCTATCTAACCCTCTGATTATCTTATATGTCTCAATTAAGTCACCTCCCAACCTCCTTCTCTCTAACGAAAACAGCCTCAAGTCCCTCAGCCTTTCCTCGTAAGACCTTCCCTCTATACCAGCCAACATCCTAGTAAATCTCTTCTGAACCCTTTCCAAAGCTTCCACACCCTTCCTATAATGCGGTGACCAGAACTGTACGCAATACTCCAAATATGGCCACACCAGAGTTTGGTACAGCTGCAGCATGATCCCATGGTTCTGAAACTCAATCCCTCTACCAATAAAAGCTAATACACCATGTGCCTTCTTAACAACCCTATCAACCTGGTTGGCAACTTTCAAGGATCTATGTATCTGGACACTGAAATCTCTCTGCTCATCTACACCACCAAGAATCTTACCATTGGCCCAGTACTCTGCATTCCTGTTACTCCTTCCAGAGTGAATCATCTCACACTTCTCTGCATTAAACTCCATTTGCCACCTGTCAGCCCAGCTCTGCAGCTTACTTATGTCTCTTTGTAACCTACAACAACCTTCGTAACTCTACAGATCTTAGTATTATCCGCAAATTTACTAACATATCATTCTATGTCCTCATTTGGGTAATTTATAAAAATGACAGTGGACCCAAAACAGATCCTTGCGGTATCCCATTAATAACTCAAGTCCAGGATGAATATTTCCCATCAACCACTACCTTTTGTCTTCTTTCAGGTAGCCAATTTCTGATCCAAACTGCTAAATCACCCTCAATCCCATGTCTCCATATTTTGTGCAATCGCCTACCATGGGGAACTGTATCAAATGCCTTACTGAAATCCATATACACCACACCAACCGCTTTACCCTCATCCATGTGTTTGGTCAACTTCTCAAAGAACTCAATAAGGTTTGTGAGGCACGACCTACCATTCATAAAACGATGTTGACTATCCCTAATCAACTTATTCCTTCCTAGATAATTATAAATCCTATCTCTTATAACCCTTTCCAACTCTTTATTCACAACCAAGGTAAGGCTCATAGATCTATGATTTCCAGAGTTGTCTCTACTCCCCTTCCTGAACAAGGGAACAACATTTGCTGTCCTCAAGTCTTCTGGCACTATTCCTGTAGACAATAACGATATAAAGATCAAAGCCAAAGGTTCGGCAATCCCCTCCCTGGCTTCGCAGAGAATCCTAGGATACATCCCATCTGGCCCAGGGGACTTATCTGTTTTTACACTTTGCAGAATTGCTAACATCTCCTTATGCACCTCAATCCCATCTAGTCTAGTAGCCTCTATTTCATTATTTTCCTCAACCACATTTTCTTTTTCTAGTGTGAATATTGACAAAGAGTATTCATTTACCACTTTCCCTATCTCCTCTGACTCCATGCACAACTTTCTACTACTATGCTTGATTGGCTCTATATACCTATAGAAAGCCTTGATCCTATCCAATTTCTCATGTTTCCTTCTGGCTTTTTTTAATGTACATTTATTGAAAATTTTTTTACTCTTTTACAAAATTAAGGAAAAAAATTATAAAAATGCAAAAATACAGAAAAATAGAAATTATGTCACACTATTATACTACAGTAATGTTAACAATAAACTACCTCTTACTTTAAGGATACAATTGTCTCATATTTACTTAACTCAAAATAAACTTGAATTAAATAAAATAGAATTAAATTAAATTATAGCCGAATTAAAGTAAATTACATTATATTACTCCACTCACCACATCTCCACCAAAGCTCCCGTCCACAGGAGCAACAGTTATTATACCTGTATTTATTAGGCCTCCTCCCCCTGGGGTCCCTGAACCTCCATATATGACCCTCACGGCTCTTTAAAGGCCCTAACCGGTATTGCCGATAGGTCCATGTCTATGTAATTTAAAAAGGGCCACCATGTCTTATAAAATTGTTTTGTTCCACGGCGCACCATACTTGTCAGATAATCTTGGGGGACATTCTCCATCATAAGTCTGCGCCACCCCACAAGATCTGTTTTTTTTTCTGATATCCAGTTCCTTATTCCAAATTCTTTCTTGCACTGTGTGTAAGCATGTGAAATAGCGTCTTCCCATGCTCACCCAGAGAGGGCAGATTCACCAGTCCCAAAAGAAGGGATACTGGATCTATCCTAACTTCAATTCCCAGGATCTTCTCCACATTATTCACTATGAAACCCCAGTATCCACCAGTCTTGTAACAGGATGAAAAGCAATGTGGAAAGTGCCTATGCTAATTTAACATTTGGGACATCCTGGAGAAGATCCTTTCTGAAACTTTGCTAACCTCTCTGGTGCCATATGGGCCCTGTGAAGGATCTTCAATTGCATACTTGTGCTTTATTGCGTATTGAGATTTTCTTTACATTCTCCCACATATCCTCCCATGTTTCCAATGAAATTTCTTTCCCGAGTTCCTGATTCCCAGATCCTATGGATTCTATCCATATCCCCCAAGGCGCTCCCTCTCTGCAAATGGTATATGGTAATAACCGAGACAGTGTCCCCACACCGGAGCATTCTCCTCTCTTTTTTCCGACTTGTAGGACTGTGCCAAGAGCGTGGTCTTCTTCTGTATATAATCCCTAACCTGGAAGTCCTGGAAAAGGTCCCTGTTAGGAATCCCATATCTCTGCCTTAATTAGTTAAAAGGCATCAAGACCTTTCCCTCAAATAAATCTCCCAAACAGGAGATTCCCTTACCCTTCCATGCTTTGAACTCTGAGTCCATTGACCCCGACCTAAATCCTGGGGCTCCTACTAACGGGGTGAACGGCAAGGACTTAAGTAAATTGCCCTCACCCTGCTGCTTTATCCTCCATGCTTTCACTGTATTTAAGATAATTGGGCTCTCACAGTGCTCAGACACGGATCTCATCTTGTCCATAAACAGTAAATTAATTAGGGGACATCTCGCCTGTGAGGCCTCAATATCCAGCCATATTGACCTCGAGTCCTTATGCAGCCAGTCACTCACATATGACAGTAGGATGCCTATTTGGTATCTGTTCAAATATCCTGTGGAAGTTGCAGCTTAGTAAATTAATTAGGGGGCACTTACATCACCAAATAAAGGATCCAAGCCAGCCACTAAACCTCCGCAGCACCTGTCTGGGTAACAACAACGTTGGATATAATAACCAACGAAGAACATTCATTTTAATCAGAGCTATATGGCCTAGCCATGATATTGATAACCCTTCCCACTGCTGCAAGTCCTGCTTTATCCTCTCAAACAATTGCACAAAGTTAACTCCGTATAGCTGACGGAATGTAGGGGGTAATAAAAATTCCCAGGCAGAGAAAACCTTTCTGTGATCACCAAAAAGAAAACTGTGTTCCACCCTCCAGCTCTGGCACTTCCACCAATCCTCACATGGGCATGACTTCTAACTTTGTAAAATTTACTCTGTATCCCAAAAAACTGCCAAATAATTTAATTTTTTGTGTTAGCCAGGGTACGGACTTTTTTGGGTGAGTCAGAAACAAAAGGACATCATCCGCATAAAGAGTAATTTTGTGCTCCCTAATTCCACCTTTGGTGCCACTATTCAGGGTCCTTCCGGATGACCTCCACGAATAGCTCAGTTACCAAGGTAAACAGCAGTGACAAGAAAGGACATCCCTGTTGGCTGCCTCTCCCCTCATTAAAATTATTAGATTTGACACCATTCGTGATAACCACCGCCTTGGGGTCTCTATATAACAATGAAGGCCCCTTCCAAGACCAAAGCAGTCCAGAAGACTGAACAGACATGGCCACTCCATCCAATCAAATGCCTTTTTCTCATCCAGGGAGACCACCAAGCCCGGAATCAATTTCTGCTGACATACTTGCACTATATTCAATACCCTCCTGATATTATTGAAAGAAATGTAGCCCTTCATAAAACCCATCTGGTTTTCTTTTATAATAGCGGGCAGCACATTTGAAAAAATTTTGAAGTCTACATTTAACAACAAGATAGGTCTGTGCGATGTGCAATCCTCGGGGTCCTTCCCCTTATTTAAAATAAGGGAGATATTGGCCTCCCTAAGAGAGGATGGAAGGCTACACAAAATGACTATACATCTCCAGAAGTGGTTCAGCTAACTTGCATAAACTCCTTGTAAAACTCACTCGGGAACCCGTCTGGATTGGGTGCCTTGCCATCTTGGAGCTGTCTTACCGCCTCTTGCACCTCTTGTATCATCAGAGTTCATTTAAAAGGGAGGCCTGCTGTGCATTTATACCAGGAAGGTACAGGTTTTCAAAAAAGATTCCATTCTCGCTATTCATCCTCACGGTCCTCTGACCGGTATAACTCTGCATAGAATTCCTGAAATCTGGCATTAATCTTTTTCAGCTCATGAGTAATGGTACCATTTCTCTCCCTAATAGCTGCAATGGACTGCAGAACAGTTTTCTTCCTAGCCAGGTAAACCAGGTACTTACCTAGCTTATCCCCATAGTTGAACAGCCTTTACTTTGCAAAGGAGAGCCCTCTCTTCGCTGCTTGTGTGAGCACTGAGTCCAGAGCAGCCCGGAGAGCTGTAACCCGCTGTGACTTAACCATAGATGGTCTGTTATGATATGCCGACTCAGCCTCTTTCAGCCGGGCCTCAAGCATCTGCTGCTGCTCCCCTCTTTGCCTCTTTCTATTTGTTAAATATGAGATAAACAGACCTCTTAAATACACCTTAGTGGTCTCCAAAGCACCAATAGATTACTGGCCGTACTCTGATTGATGTCCCAGAACTCTCTCTGGACTAAATTGCCATCCCTCAACAGAAATGATCCATGTGCCAGTCTTATGTGTCTATTCCACTACCCTTGTCTTAACATGCAAGTACACTGCTGCATGGTCTGAAATAGTTATGTTCCCAATCCTGCAGGCCAGCACCAGGTCCAAACAAACCGATGGAATAAAGAACATATCAGTTCTTTTGGCACTTGTGCGGGTTGGAGTAAAAGGTAAAATCTTGTCCTGTCAGGGCAGAGATACTTCCACACATCCACTAGCCCCAACTCCTTACACAAGTCCACTAGCTGTCTAGATTGCACGTGTGTACCCGACAGACCCCTTGGCATCCTGTTTATCCCAGGGACCACAAAACGATTAAAGTTTCCTCCTATAATCGTGCGGTGGACCCCAAGAGCCATTAATTTAGAGACTGTGTCAACTAAAAATTTGAGAGGATATGCCAGGGGACAGTAAATGTTCAGGATGCCATACTCCGTGTATCAGAGCCTTGAGAATGATGAACCGTCCATGCTCATCCTAGACCTATCATCTGAAATGGGAGGCTCCTTCATATGAGTACGACCACTCCTCTGCTTTTGGAGTTGAACAAGGAGAAGAATACCCTATCATATTCCCCCCTGCTGTAACTTCAAACACTCCCTGTCAGTTAAATGTGTCTCTTGCAGCAGAGTGATGCTTGAGAGCACTTTTTTTTCCTTTTAATGGGGGAATGGCTCCCCTTTATATTTCAGGTGCACCATCTGAACAGATCGCTAGCCATGACTGCACACTACAACCCGCAGTCCCCGGAGAGAAAGAAACCCATTCAACGTGCAGCGAGTGGAAAAAACACAGACTTTACAAAATCTAAAAACTATTCCTACAAACGTTACTAAAACTAAACAACTGAACACGACTCCTAACTTAAACAAATAAACACATAAACCACAAATCACTAGAGATCTCTCCCTCACTCATAGGGGGCATTCACTCCTAACATTACAGCCATCCTGGCACCTTCCAGTTAAGGCCGTGCCACAAACCCAGGCAATGGGGATAAAACCCATGTTATTTGCGCTTATGAAAGTTAACAATCGACACCCTTTCCCCCGCCCTCCCATATCCCAACCCCACACATCTTTACATCAAAGTGGAAACCAGCCCTCACCTAGAGAAAAAAGAACAGTAAAATAACAGATAATTACCAAACTGATATAATATTAAAGAAACCAAATTTAGAACAAAGAAAGAGAAGGTAAAAAAAGTTAAGCCATTGTCCGCAAACATCTTTTCTTTCCCCCTCGGCCCAAGTCAATTATTTCAGAGAGTTCACAAATTCATTTGCTTTTTCTGGTGATTCGAAGTTATGGACAGATCCCCCATAATTAAAACACAGTACTGCCGGGTACTTCAGAGAATATTGAATATTCAAGTCTCCAAATTTTTTTCTTAACATCATCAAAAGACTTCCTCTTCCTAATTATGGCCCCAGAGAAGTCCTGGAAAAACATTTCTTTTGAACCTTTATATACCAGAGCATGTGGATCTCTTCCCAGTCCTCTGGATGTTTCTATTATTAACTGCTTCTCTTTATAGTGATAGAGTTTCACTAGGACCGAGCAGTGGTGCTGACCCAACCCGGACCTCAACGACTTTGGAGGTCATTGAACTGCTCCAAAAAAGCTTGAACCTGGCCTTCCAAGGTTCGGATCCATTCCTTGGAGTTCTCCGTCATGGTCTCCGATGCCGCAGTCCTTTGCTCGAACGCTTACAATTGTCGATCCAGTGCTTGAGTCTCTTGCTCGTAATTTGTCAGCATTGCAGTAGTCGGTTCCAGCGCTGTTTCGATTTTTTTCACGGAGGTTTGCTCCACCGAGGTCAAAGGCGCTGCCAGGGGAGTCGAAGCAGCAGCTGTGGGTTTTCCCGGCATAGTAGGGGAGTGCCCTGCCTGCTGCACTCCCCTAACTCCTTTTACTTTATTTATTTTCATCTCAACTCCAAAACCTCCAAATCCAAATTCAAAAGGTTCTAGGTATTCTGTCTGCTTTATACTGAAAATATTTCTCAGGGGTGGCTAATGAGGGGGGAGTCGGAGCCCACCTTGCCTGGGGTACCGCACAGAGCCTAACATAGCAGACTTTTCAGACTGCCGCTATCTTGAATCTCCTCCCTCCTGGCTCTTAGCTCCCTCTTTAGGTCTTTCCTGGCAAATGTGCAACTCTCAAGCACCCTAACTGAACCATCACATCTCATCCTAACATAAGCCGCCTTCTTCCCCTTGACAAGAGATTTAAATTCCTTAGTAAACCACGGCTCCCATGCTCGACAAATCCCTTCCTGCCTGACCGGTGCATACTTATTAAGGTCCCGCAATAGCTAGTCCTTGAATAAGCTCCACATTTCAACTCTGCCCACCCCCTGTAGTTTCCTTCCCCATCCTATGCATCCTATGGACTTCAGTAAGGCGTTCGACAAGGTTGCCCATGGGTGAATGGTTAGCAAGGTTAGATCTCACGGAATACAGGGAGAACTAGCCATTTGGATACAGAACTGGCTCAAGGGTAGAAGACAGAGAGTGGTGGTGGAGGGTTGTTTATCAGACTGGAGGCCTGTGACCCGTGGATTGCTATAAGGATAGGTGCTGGGTCCTCTACTTCTTGTCATTTACATAAATGATTTGGATGCGAGCATAAGAGGTACAGTTAGTAAGTTTGCAGATGACACTAAAATTGGAGGTGTAGTGGACAGTGAAGAGGGTTACCTCAGATTACAACAGGATCTGGACCAGATGAGCCAATGGGCTGAGAAGTGGCAGATGGAGTTTAATTCAGATAAGTGCTGCATTTTGGGAAAGCAAATCTTAGCAGGACTTATACACTTAATGGTAAGGTCCTAGGGTGTGTTGCTGAACAAAGAGACCTTGGAGTGCAGGTTCATAGCTCCTTGAAATTGGAGTCACAGGTAGATAGGATAGTGAAGAAAGCGTTTGGTATGCTTTCCTTTGTTAGTCAGAGTATTGAGTACATGAGTTGGGAGGTCATGTTGAGGCTGTACAGGACATTGGTTAGGCCACTGTTGGAATTCTGGTTTCCTTCCTATTGGAAAGTGTTGTGAAACTCGAAAGTGTTCAGAAAAGATATACAAGGATGTTGCCATGGTAGGAGGATTTGAGCTATAGAGGCTTTGAACAGGCTGGGGCTGTTTTCCGTGGAGCGTCGGAGGCTGAGTGGTGACCTTATAGAGGTTTACAGAATTATGAGGGGCATGGGTAGGGTAAATAGACAAGGTCTTTTCCCTGGGTCGGGAAGTCCAGAACTAGAGGGTATAGGTTTAGGGTGAGAGGGTAAAGATATAAAAAAGACCTAAGGGGCAACATTTTCACATAGAGGATGGTACATAAATGGAATGAGCTACCAGAGGAAGTGATGGAGGCTGGTACAATTGCAACATTTGAAAGGCATTTGGATGGGTATATAAATAGAAGGGTTTGGAGGGATATGGGCCAGGTGCTGGCAGGTGGGACTAGATTGGGTTGGGATATCTGGTCGGCATGGGCGAGTTGGACCGAAAGGTCTGTTTCCATGCTGTACATCTCTATGACTCTATGACTCTATGACTCTTATCCTAAATCTTATCTAATCGCATCCTAATTGCCTTTTCCCCCAGCTATAACTCTTGCCCTGAGGTGTATACCAATCCCATTCCATCACTAAAGTAAACATAACTGAATTGTGGTCACTATAACTGAAGTGCTCACCTACCTCCAAATGTAACACCTGGCCGGGTTTATTACCCAATGCCAAATCTAATATGGCATTGCCTCTTGTTAGCCTGGTTATGGACTGTGTCAGAGAACCCTCCTGCACATATTGGACAAAAGCTAACCCATCTAAAGTACTTGAACTATGGTGTTTCCTATTTGGAAATTTAAAGACCCTATAACAACCACCCTGTCACTCTTGCCCCTATCGAGGATCATCTTTGCTATCCTATCCTCTACATCTCTGGAACTACTTGCAGGTCTATAGAAAACTCCCAACAGGGTAACCTCTCCTTTCCTGTTTCTAATCTCAGCCCCTACTACCTCAGTAGACAAGTCCTCAAACATCCTGTCTGCAACTGTAATACTATCCTTGATTAACAGTGCCTCGCTACCCCCTCTTTTGCTGTTTTCTCTGTTCTTACTGAAACATATAAATCCCGGAACTTGTATTAACCATTCCTGTCTCCGCTCTACCCATGTCTTTGAAATGGCCATGACATCGAAATCCCAGGTACCAACCCATGCTGCAAGTTCACCCACCTTATTCTGCATACTCCTGGCGGTGAAGTAGACCACTTCAAACCAACTTGCTTGCCAGTGCCTTCTTATGATCTTAAAATCTTAGTTCTGACTTCACTACTCTCACCCTCCCGTATACCCTTATTCCAATTTCGGTTCCCATCCCCCTGCTGAATTAGTTTATAACCTACCTGACGAGCATTAGCAAATTTCCCTGCCAGGATATTGGTACCCCTCTGGTTCAGATGAAGACCATCCATGACTTGGGAGTTAGTGGGCTCAGTTACTTGAATGGCTGATATGGAATGCAAAATGTTACTAACAGTGACACGATGAGTGGATTCAATTCCTGCACTGGCTGAAGTTACTGTGAAGCTCCTGCTTTCACAACTTCGCACCTTCTCTATGGTGTGGTAATCCTCATGTTAAAGTCACCAGCACTTGTCACTCTCTAATAAGAGAATGGAACTTTAATGACTTTATTGTTCTTACATTTCTCTGAGGGTTGATTACATATTTGATCCTCTACTTCCTAACTGTTTGGGAACACACCAATAGCATGTTTGCCTCCTTTTTTCACTTTTATCTATATGGCCTCATTTGATGATTCTTTCATGGTATTACCCCTTCTCATTGCAATATTGATTCTTTGATCAATATTATAAACCCCACCCTCTTCTCTTCCCATCTCTATCTCATCTAAGTACCCTACAACCAGAAATGCTGAGCTGCTAATTCTGCCTATCTTTCAGCCAAATCTTGGTCATAGCAATGATATCATACTCAGCTTGTCTGCCTTATTCCTTAGGCTGTTTGCATTAAAATATATTCCATTTAACCTTACTGGAGTCACTTTTTTCTCATCAGTTTCATATCTAGCCTGTATCAAACTTGTTTTCTGGCTCGTTTTAATCTGTATTTTAATACTTTTTTCATACTCCCACATTGCTTTCCTTATTCCTTGTGTTCTGCTGACTTATCATTATACCAGCAGATCCCATATGACTTTACCTTTTTTGTTTATAATTTATTCATGTATATAAATTTTGAGTTAGTTCTTTTTAGAAATAATATATTTTATTCTGCACTTCTTAAGTATTTTTAAAAATCATTTCATTGTTAACTTATAATGTTAAGAACTAAATTTTCTTTCATTCTTATCTTGACTAGCTCACTCCTCACCCTCTCTTTTCAGATTTGTTCAAAATGGCACCTTCTTTGCATATTAAGTTTTTAAAAAGTTTATCTTTAGACCTTTAAGCTTACCTTACTGCAGTGACTCTTCCTAAACTGCTGACCCACATGTAACTCACTTATTATATAAGTCTCCTCTTACCTCTGTCCGCGGTTTTGGAATGAAACAAATAAATTGGCTAGCTGTAAGTAGACAAAGGGTGGTGGTTGATGGGAAATGTTCATCCTGGATTTCAGTTATTGGTGGTGTACCACAAGGATCTTTTTTTGGGGCCTTCGGTATATAATTTTTATAAATGACCTGGATGAGGGCATAGAAGGATGGTTTAGTAAATTTGTAGATGACACTAAAGTCGGTGGAGTTGTGGACAGTGCAGAAGAATGTTGCAGGTTACAGAGGGACATAGATAAGCTGCAGAGCTGGGCTGAGAAGTGGCAAACGGAGTTTAATGTGGAAAAATGTGAGGTGATTCACTTTGGAAGGAGTAACCGGAAGACAGAGTACTGGGCTAATGATAAGATTCTTGATAATGTGGATGAACAGAGAGATCTCTGTGTCCATGTGTATACATCCCTGAAAGTTGCCACCTGGGTTGGTAGGGTTGTTAAGAAGGCGTACAGCATGTTAGCTTTTATTGATAGAGGGATTGAGTTTCTGAGCTATAAGGTCAATTTACAGCTTCCAAAACTCTGGTGTGGCTGCACTTGGAGAATTGTGTACAGTTATGGTTGTTGCATTAGAGGAAGGAAGGAAGCATTGGAAAGGGTGCGGAGGAGATTTACCAGGATGGTGCCTGGTTTGGAGGGAAGGTCGAAAGAGGAAAGGCTGAGGGACTTGAGGTTGTTTTCATTAGAAAAGAAGGTTAAGAGGTGACTTAACAGAAGCATACAAGGTGATTAGATAGGGTGGATAGTGACAGCCTTTTTCCTCGGATGGTGATGGCTAGCATGAGGGGACATAGCTTTAATTTGAGGGGTGATAGATATAGGGCAGAAGTCAGAGGTAGATTCCTTATTCAGAGTAGTAAGGGTGTGGAATGCCCTGCCTGCAACAGTAGTGGACTCACCAATATTAAGGGCATTTAAATGGTTATTCGATAAACATATGGATGATAATGGAACAGTGTATGTTAGATGGTCTTCAGATTGTTGCGCCGACCTGTGAAACCATTGAGAGCCAAAGAGCCTGTAATGTGTTGTAATGTTCTATGTCCTATAATAGGGACATTATAAATGACTTTTAAACGCTGCATATGAGATTAGAGAAAATGAAATATTTGATTAAAGGACTACTATGATGTAACTATGTAATAAGATGCCATCTGTCTGAGATGTCTGTGCTATGAAGCTTATTGAAGGTTTTGCATGGATTTGTCAAATATTACAGAGGCGTGATTCACACTGCCAGTGATCAGGAAATCTACATTCCCAGATGAATAAAACTATGCCATAATAATTATTCAAAAATCAATCACAAATGTATTAATGCTTTGAAATTCTACAATAAGATGATTATGCTTTGACCTAGAATGGTAATAAATGAGTTTTAGTGTAGCATGCTTAAATATTTATGCAGTAATGATTTTATTTTCTTTCATTTTGAGGAAGTCATAAAATAAGTTCCATTAGCCACATAATAATAGAACATTACTAAGTGATTATTGGGAAATAATTGACTTTGAAGAGGTGTTAAGATTGATTTCTAAATTATCTCTCAGTATAAAATTATAATTTTTAAAAATTTTGCTTGAGGCTATACTTCCATTACCACTCAGGAGAGATTTTTTCCTGTAACGACACTGTTGCCTCATGAAAGTTAAAGAGTCTGTTTCCTATAATTAAACACCTGCCATATGTAAGCAAGAGTTAACATCATCTGTCTGAATCTGTGTTCTGCTGCTTTTATTATTACTCAGTCTTCATTTTCAAGATATGGAATTGTACTTGATGAAGAATGATATAGTTTTAGAAAACAAGGTATTATCAACTTAATCACTTTGGGCAGGAAATCCAAAAAAAAATCTGCTATGTGTGATGATGCCATACCCATTGATTGCATTGTAGGTCACATATTAACTTGGTTCTGTCTACTCATTCCAATGAGTTCAGCATGCAGTGAGTGCTAACTGCATTGTAGATTTGCTGACCCAGCAGCAAAGGGTCAATTTCATAAGGAGCTTTTGGCATCACTTAAAGCTACCTGGATTGGGAGTCCTTGTGCATAAATCAAAAAAGATTGGACTAGAGGTTCAGCAAATAGTGGGGGTGGCAACTGGAATATTCATCATTATTTTAAAGGGAATGGAGTATAAAAATAAGAAAGTCTTGCTAAAATTATACAAAGCCCCTAGTTTGACCACAGTTAGAATACTGTGATCGGTTTTCTATCCCTCATCTAGGAAAGATATATTTGCTTTGGAGGCAGTTCAGAAAATGTTCACTGGATTGATCCCAGGGATGAGGTGACTGTCTTTTGAGGAGAGGTTGGGCCTGTACTCATTGGAGTATAGAAGCATGAGAAATGACTTTATTGAAACATGTATGATTCTTAGGGTACGTGACAAGACAGAGAAGTTGTTTCCCCTTGTGGGAAATTCTAGGTCCAGGAGGCACAAGGGATTGCACATTTAAGGACCTGAAGATGATCAGATCTCATTGAATGGTAAAACAGACTTGATGGGCTGAATGACTTACTTCTGCTCTTGGGTTTTATTGTCTTAAGCCCTAAATGGATAGAGCATTTTAATTGTTTTGGAAATCATTCAGGAAGTAGCTCCGACAGCAAGGACATTAGTGAAAGACAAAACCTGAAATAACTCATGCCCCAGGACTTTCATATTCTCCACTGGAGCCTTATTGGAGGAAGTAAAAGGCAGTGAGATGTTATGTATCCAGCAGGTAAAATCTTTTGAGACACCGGTTCAAAGGATGTTGGGAATGCGTAGTCATAGAGTTCAACATATGAGTAAATATTTGAAGACCTGAATACCATACCACAAACAGTTCAATGTTGGTGACCAGGACTTATTTATGAATGTGATGCCGCATTCCTGATGAAGGGCTTATGGCTGAAACATCGACTGTCCTGCTCCTCGGATGCTGCCTAACCTGCTGTGCTTTTCCAGCGCCTCACGTTTCAACTCTGATCTCCAGCATTGGCATTCCTCACTTTCTCCCATCAACTGTGTTCGACCTATCCTCTCACCTCCAATTTTCCTCCCATCTCCCACACTTTAGCCTCGTCTCCTATCTTCCGTCCCACTACAGTACCCGTTTTCCTCACCTACTATCCACTGACATCCACATCCAGCGGATCATTTGCCGCTGTTTCTGCCACTTCTAGTGTGATGCTGCCACCAGACACATATTCCCTTTACAGCTTTCTGCAGACACTGTTCCCTCTGGGACACTTCAGCCCATTCCTTCTCCACTCCCAACACTTCCCCATACCCCTATGCCACTTTCCCATACGATCACAGAAGAGGTAACACCTGCCTATTTACTTACTCCTTCCTCATTATTCAAGGCCTCACACACACCTTTCGGGTGAAGCTGTGAATTACCTGCACTTCACTCAGTCTAGACTACTGTATTTGCTGTTCACAATGTGGTCTCCTGTACACTGGGGAGGTGAAGCACAGACTGGGGTACCACTTTGTAGAACATCTCTGCTCCGTTTGCAAAAATGACCCTGAGCTTCCAGTTGCTTGCCACTTCAACTTCTACTGTGTTCCCTGGCCAACATCTCTGTCTCAGGTTTACTGCAGTACTCCAGCGAAGCTCAGTGCAAGCTGAAAGAACAGCATCTCATTTTCCACTTGGGAACTCGAGTTCAACAATTTTAGGCCTTGAGCACCTTCTCCCATGTCCTTACTCCAGGCCTTGTCATCACATGGACTGCTACTACAACCCACCCATTGTCAGTCACTAATAGTCCCCATGAGCAGCTATTGATTCTCCCAGGCTGACCTATACACATTTTGTTTGTCTGTCCAATTCTGGTGTTCTCTTTCTCTGGGCTCCATCTACGCTTATTGATTACTGCCCCCTCCTCCCACCCCATCTTCTGTATAAATACCAACCTTTCCCTAGCTGCAATCAGTTCTGAAGAAGAGTCATTGGACCCATAACAGTAACTCTGATTTCTCTCCACAGATGCTGCCAACCTGCTGAGCTTTTCCAGCATTTTCTGTTTTTGTTGCCAACATTTCATTAGCCTTCTTGATTACCTGCTGCACCTGTGTGCTATATTTTTGTGTTTCAGGTACAAGTACCCCCAAGATCCTTTGTGTTGCAGCTGTCTGCAGTTTTTCTCTAATTAAATAATATTCTGTTCTTTTGTCCTCCTATCCAAAATGAACAATTTCGCATTTTCCCACATTATATGCCATTTGCCAACTTTTTAACCACTTAATTACTGCATCAATATCTCTCTGTAAACTGTTTGTATCCCTCTCATAACCTGCCTTTCCACCTATTTTTGTTATTTCCAAATTTCGCTACTGTACATTAATTTTTTTCCTCCAAATCATTGACATATCAGTTTTAACTAATTAATGACCCTGAAGATTATTCCCGTTCATTGTTATGGGTTAATTAAATGATTAATGCAAATGACTAGATTTTAGTAAGAGACCTACTCCTAGATTTAAGCACATAGTGACATTGCATTCAGGCTCCAGCTGCTTGTGACGATGAAGTACATAGTACTCATGTCAGGTAGCATAGTAGTAATGTCACTGAATGAGAAATCCAGAAGGTCAGGCTAACGTTCTGAGGATATGGATTTGAATCCTATCATGGCAGATTGTGAAATTTTAAATCACGGTGACCATTAATGTAAAAACCCATTTGGTTCACTCATTCCCTTTAGAGAAGGAAAGCTGCTGGTCTGGCCTACATGTGACTCTAGATCCACAGCAATGTAATTGAGTTGTATCTGCCCTTTGAGCAAATAGAAATAGGTGAGAAATGGTAACTAGTGATACCCACTCTCATGACTGAATGAAAGCAAATATTTTCATAGAAGCTCCCCAAAAATCTCATCAAAAGATGTATTAAAGGGAAAATATAATACTTTACTATAATTATCATAGTAAAGTAAATGAGCTAACAGGAAGTCCAAATCTAGGTTAATTATGTAAATAATGCAGGAAGGATAAACTTGCATTTAATCACCGGGCCAAAGAGACTATGAAGGAGCATTACTGGAAGTGAAAATAAAACACTGTTTATAAATTGTTTGGAATTCAGTCTGTGGTATGAGTGACTAGAGATGGGATAAGAAACCTTTTCAAATGAATCGTACAAATGTCCTCCTTTCTGCCTGCTGATACTGCTAGCATTGATTGATATTAAGCTGAAGCTGAAAATATTTGAGAAACACACTAATACTTGTGATTGCTTAATATGCAGCCTTATCAGCCTTCCAAAATCTACACACAAGCAATAAGTTCAACTGATATGCAGCACAATTTTAACTAATTAAAGATCACTTTTACCAACCTACACATTAGGTCCTGCTTCTTCCACCTTGTGTGTCTGGACTAAGATTAGGGAATGCTTTTGCAGCCCGAGAATCCATCATCAGTGGGAGAATCCATTCATTCCTCAGAGGTGTAAAGAAAAAGCCATTGTCATCCTTTTCAGAGCAAAGTACTACATCTACTTGCTTGGTAATGGTGGTAACAGTTCTACAATATGGCAAAATTTCTAAAGATCCATAATAGAAGGGTATTAATTTTGTATGACCCTAAACATTCCCTCACACAATGCCACAAAATCAAAAGAAGAAATCTGTGACTGGTCAGTTGGTTTGCAAACATCAATACTGAACTTAAAAAAAGTTCATTTCAAAGATAGTTGCTCTAATACCTTTGTTTTGAGGCGACCTATCAATATTTAATCCACAAGTTACAGATTATTCTTGATGATCAAGGCTATTTTCTTTCATATAGCACTTGACTCCTTTTGGAATATTTATGGACAGGCGTGCAATCACTACAGAAATTGAAATGTTTAGGAATATTTTAGATCTCCAGATAGCTTTGTGGACTTTGGACCAAGTATTCTAGTTGAGATTCCACAGATAGAATGATGCAATGGTACAGTATAGGAGGAGGTCATTTGTGGGCAAACACTGAGACCATCATAATCCATGGGGTGTTAAGTATTCCCTTAATATTTCCTTGAAATCAATAGAAATAAAAGTGAATGAGGTGTAAAATCAGGCTGCCAATTCTGACTGACTAGTTTTGCACTAATGCATAAAATCTACCCCATTGTTTTCTGGTGTGTGCACAGTGAGGCCAGGACTATAAATTAATCTCTAACAATTTAAGATGGATTGATGAAACACATTATCCTACACAAAATGGTCTGTACTACCATAGTGACCCTTTTGAAATCTCGAAGCTTATTTAAACTTGGTCTATCTTACAATATAAACAATCTAAGAATCTTTCTATAAACATGAATTGTGGACCCTCTGCCATTTCTATGTAATATCCTCAGTGTCTTAAGTGTTCCTTATTAAAGCTAAATAGAGATGATGCAAGGCCAATTAATTACTTAAGCTAGCACAGGGATTTAATTCATCCTGCTGATGCTATCAAGTGCTACACTCTTAATTGCCTGAGCGAACCATCCTCGCTGCCTTTTATTTTTCAAAAACAACAGATTTTTTAATCTAAAAGTTGGAAGGTTATGTGATAGCTGTGTCTCAATATGTCAAACAGTCTTTACTCCCTCATACTTTTTCAACAAACTTTCCCACATTCTAATTCCTACTCTTTTCTGAGTTCATGAAGAACTCTTTCACATTTAATATTCAGTTCATGTTAGCGCACTTCTCCATCCCTGCAACTTATTGACTCTGATCTCCGGCATCTGCAGTCCTCACTTTCTCCTAGCTTAATTTGTCAATCTTGTTCTCGACCTCTATTTGGCTTCATATTCATTCACTCCTGCCTTTCAACACAAAATATCCCAGACTTGTCCACCATACTTGTACTGCCCTTCCCTTCCCTTCCCAATTTTGATGCTCCCATTAAATTTCACCTCCATTTAAAAGGAGCTTTTGTTTTCTATTTGGAGATGAGATGGTTGCTGGGGTAGAGGAGGAGGAAATCCTCAGATCAGTGCAAACACAAATAAATAGTCCTTTAGTACATTATGCTATTTTATCCATTTTCTTCCATTTTTAATTTTGTTGCCATTTCTTTTCAATTTTATTTGATAATACATCATAAAATATTTAAGTACTTTTTGTGACTTTACATATGTGGATGTTATGTAAATATGTACAATTTGTCTATGATTTGTGTATAAGATTATGAGAGGCAAGAACAAGGTGGATGGAAAGCACTGTTTTGCTTATTTGAAGAGTCAGTTACAAAGGGGCATGATTTTAAGGTGAAAGGTAGGAGATTTACAGAGAATTTAAGGAAAATGTTTTCACACAGAGAGTGGTGGGAATCTGGAGTGCAGTCATAGAGAAGAGAAACCTCACAACCTTTAAAAAGTTCATGGATGAGCACTTGAAATTTTAGTATGTTCAAGGCAATGGGCCAAGTACTGAAATGTGCGACAAGTGAAGATTTAGAGTAGATTTTTGGCTGTGCAGACCTGAGGGGCTGAAGGGCCTCTTCTATACTGTGAGAGATATTGTGTTTTAGGTTATCTTTACTAACTTACTCACCAGCTTGCTATATTCATTAATACCGGGTTCCCATTCACTCATTCATAACCCTTTATTAACTTGTTGTTTACTATAACACTGTTTCATTCATGATTTGGTCTATCACCTGATGACGGAGCATCGCTCCGAAAGCTAGTGTGCTTCCAATTAAACCTGTTGGACTATAACCTGGTGGTGTGTGATTTTTAACTGTTTCATTCATTCATTTACAAAACTGTATTTTGTAGTATATTTTACCACTACAATGTGGGACTAAAATTAAAACATCCCTTTCATTCTAAACTCCTATTAGGCCTATTTCTACATTAAAAGCTACCTCTGAATAGGTATCAATGTCACAAACAATACCATCCCCATCAAGTCTCCATGATACATTATAATATTAATCAGTCCTTACCAACCGACTCGTGGACCTGAATAGATTATAGAACGCCAAACATTTTTCCCAATTAGTTTGTACCTGTTAAATGTCTTTTAATTGGATCCTTTTAAGAAACTAACTCAAAAGAGTGCTTAAGTGAATAAATGAATGAAACTCACATCGGCAAATAGTAAACAAATCTCATAACCCAGCTGCGGTAATCAGTTAAATATTTTTTATTTTATTTATTAAGTACAGGTACAATTTCTAACTTATTTAGAGCATACAGACCTCGTTTTTTTTAACTAACATTTACTAACTTAAAAGACAAAAGGACTGACACCTCTTAATTATGCAAGCAGACCAGACAGATACTCTTAATCCCACCAGCACTTAACACACGGTTTAACCCCCTCCTGTCTCCCAGGATAGAAGCCCCTCAAACCTTTGTGTACTACAGGTAAAAAAAATGTAACACCATATCAATGAAATTTTTAATATCTGTAAGAACTGTGCCTAAAGGTGCTCTTGTAAGAACAGTATTTTAGAATTCTATTACTGCCTCGAACTTGTGCTACTTGCTGTTGCTAAATAGAGGAGTCTATTTTTGCCACTCACTAATTTCGATCATTATTTGAACATGACCCCACAACTGTGTGATTCTACAATTCTATAACTATTTCCTTTTGTCAATATTGAAGTTTCCAACATTAAGTTTGCTCCAATTTTCTCATTTAAACCTCTCTTTAAAGATGTAGAATTAGTCATGGGTGGATTCAAGATGGTGGCGATCTGAATAGATCAGCCTTGCTGAGCTCTGCATCACAATCCAAGGTAGTAATATTTTTTCACCTCCCCCAGCTTAGTTTTTTTTTGGAAAGAAATTATTGTTTAACAGTAAAACAACCATTTGAATCCTTTTTCTAGCATGCGAGAATGAATAAGGGGAAGCAAACAGCCAAGTGTCAACGTTTGGGATATTCGAAAACAGCAGGCAGGCCAAGACTGCAACTGGGGAAACAGCTGCAGCTCCCTTTGCAGCTGTGAAAGAAATGCCTGCACAGCAGAACACCGTGGAGGAACTCGGAGCAATTCGACAGATGATCTAGGAGATGAGGGAAGATACCCATAATCAACTGGAGCTTATCTCAACCAGGCTGCAAAAGCATGAGAAGGAGTTGGAAGGGCTTGGGAAACGAGTTGAAGAGGTTGAACGGTGGACTGCACATTGAGAGACCGAGGTCGCGTCCTTAGCGGGTGGATCAACACCCTTGAGAAACAGGTTCGGGCCCTGACTGAGCAAATCAATGACCTGGAAAGTAGAGGTAGGAGGAAAAATATCCGGGTTGTTGGCCTGCTGGAGAGAATAGAAGGTGGGCAGCCAGCAAGTTTTTTTGAAGACTGGTTGCCACAATGTTCTGGCTGGGATGCAGAGACAGACTGGGTGAAAATTGACATAGCTCACCACATCCCCTGCCCAACTCTGAAATGATTTCAATGCTACAGGTACAAGTAGAATCATGGAAACTTCTAGAAGGTTGGGGAGAGATCCGCAGGCCCTGACTTATCAGGGAACGAAGGTAATGTTTTTCCAGAATTCTTCTGCACAGTGATCCATAAAAGGAAATCATTTGAGGTTAAGAGAAGGTTAAAGGACCCTGGTATTCAATATTCGATGTCTAGCAGTGCTACGTATTACTTACGAGGAAACTGTGCAGTCGTTACATTCCTTGGAGCAAACCAAAAACCTCTTGGATACTTTAAAATAATGTAGATGTATTTATGGACATGGACAATAGTGTCTGGGTTTTTTTTTGACTTGCTTTAATTTCTTGCACTTCCACTCTTTCCCAAAGAAGCTGTTGTTGGTGGGTTTTTTTTCTCTCCAAGCTGGAGTGTGGTGATATATTGTGGGGTGTGGGCAGAGTGCTCACTGTTTTTGTTATACCTTTGTGTTTACAACGTCCTTTGTTTGGTTTCTTCCATTGGTTGGGTTTGGGGTGCGGCTTGAGCTGGAGGGGAGGATGGAGATGTGGGTGGGAAATGTAAGCATCCTCTGTGGGCAGGGGGTAGAGTTCCCCATTAAGTTCCTTTTGTGTTTTGTAGTTAGGTTTTATTTTGTTTTTTTTGTAAATAGGCTCTGCATCTCCTTTTGAGTGTGCTCAGCATGTTGTAAGATGAATTCTTCCTCTCAGCAGGTCAAAGGTGATTGTAAAGGATCATGGTTAGCAGCATTCTTAAATGGGATTCATTCGCCAGTTAAAAGAAAAAAGGGTGTTGTCAAGCCTTAGAAAGGAGAGGGTGGATGTTGCCCTGTTACAGGAAATTCATCTTAATGACAAGGAACACTTGAAGTTACAGCAGGGTGGGTTTGATCAGGCGTTTTTCTCATCAGATAGTACTGGGAGCAGAAGAGTGGCAATACTCATCCGGAAGCAACTCCCATTTAACTTCATAGATTGTGTTAAAGATGAGTATGGTCAGTTTGATATTTTTAAGGCCCTTATATCTGGTGAGGAATATGGTATTTTGAATGTCTACTGCCCTCTGCCCCACCCTCTTAAATTTCTGACTGATAGCCTTGGTGTCATGGCATATTATTAAAGGGTGGGGTCTTTAATTGCCTTATGGATCCTGTGCTGGATAGAATGCCCAAAGGCCCCCCAAAGCTTTCTTCACAATCTGGGTGACCTATGTGTGGAACTGGGGTTGGCAGGCATTTGGAGATGTTTACACCCTAAGGGCAGAGATTTTACATTCTTTTCCAATCCTCATTAATGCCACACAAAGATTGTTTTTTTTCCCCCTAACTCCCGTGGCTTTTTTAGATTTGGTGGCATCCTGTTTGATTGGGATTATTGTCATCTCTGTTCATGCAGCGGTGTATTTAATGGTTAAGATTAAGGGTGATGCAATGAGAATACTTCTCTAGGGAGTTTGAACCGTTTTGGCCACCAACACGGGTACAGCTAGTAAATTGTCGGTTCTTTGGGAGACTGCTAAGGCCTATGCTAGAGGGACAGAAGGGAGAGCAGCAGCATCTGCTCGAGGCATGATTGAAGGCAGCTGAGACGGCATATTACAGTAGGCTGTCAGTACTAAGCTGCAGCGGATCCACCTTCAACTCTGTGCTAACGTATACAGCAAGGAAGAAACTTTCCTTTGCAAAGCAGAGGCTGTTTGAGCATGGTGATAGGCCAGGGAAATACTTGGCATATTTGATGAGGAAGAAGAATGCCTCCCAGTCTATTGCTTCTATTGGGGCAGGGAATGGGACTCTTAAGTACGATGCTAAAAAAATTAATGAGGCATATAGGAGGTTTTACTCTGAACTTTACCAGTCTGAATGCTGTGAGGACAGATGGGATAAGATGGAGTCTTTTTTTAGGAATATAGATCTTTCTGGTGTGTCTGCTGAACAGGCATCTCTCCCTAGTGCTCTGTTAACAGCCCAAGAGATACAAGAGGCTGTGAGGCAACTTCAAAGTGGAAAGGCACCCAGCCCTGATGGTTTTAACAGTGAATTTTATAAAGAATTTGTAAACATACTGAGGACCAATGCTAGACATGTATAACCATTCATATAGTCAGGATTGCCTCCAGTCACCCTTGAGAGAGGCTAATATCTCTCTTATCCTTAAGAAAGGGAAGACCCTGGAAGACTGTACTCCTAACAGACCATTCTCACTTTTAAACCCTGATTTTAAAATTTTATCGAAGACTCTGGCATTGAGGTTGGAAAGGGTGTTGCCCTCTATTGTTAAGGACGATCAGACGGGTGTATAAAGAGTCGCAGATTTTCTAATAATGTTAGGAGACTGCGTAACCTGATTCAGGTGTGCCAGCAACAGTCGGTTCAAGGGTTAGTGGTTTCCTTGGATGCGGAGAAGGCATTTGACCGGGTGGAATGGCCGTAACTTTTTTATACCCTGGAGCAGTTTGGCTTGTGTGAAGTGTTTACTAGATGGGTATGCGCCCTTTACAGTGATCATTTGGCGGCGGTTCTCACCAATAGTATAAGGTCTGATAATTTTAACACTGGTAGGGGCAGTTAGCAAGGCTGTCCCCTCTCACCTTTGCTCTTCATGTTGGTGATTGAACCGCTGGCAGACGCCATTTGTAGAGACCCTAATATAGCTGCCTGAAAGGTGGGGTTGAAGGTGCATAAGATCACATTATATACGGATGATATTCTCATTTTTCTTTTCAACCCGGCAGTAGTGGTGCCCCAGTTGATAAAATGTACTAACTCATTTGGCTTTTTCTCAAGTTACAAGATCAATTTTTCAAAATCATAGGTTATGCCTATAAGGGGGGGGGGGGATCTTAGGGAAATACTGGACATTGAAGGTGGTTCCCCTTTAAATGGGCACAGGGAGGCTTTCTTTCTCTGTTACCCCTAATTTTGATTAATTATTCAGGGCTAATTTTGTTCATTTGTTTGACAAGATTAAACAAGACCTTCAAGGATGGGGACTCTTTCCAATAGTTGAAACTTTATTGCTGGAACAGCACAGCAGGTCAGGCAGCATCCAGGGAACAGGAGATTCGATGTTTCGGGCACAGGCCCTTCTTCAGGGGGGCTGCCTGACCTGCTGTGCTGTTCCAGCAATAAAGTTTCAACTTTGATCTCCAGCATCTGCAGACCTCACTTTCTCCTCGACTCTTTCCAATACCATGGCTAGGTCGAGTTGCTCTTATTGAAATGAATGTTCTACCTCGCTTATTATAACCTATTATCAAGCTTACAAACTTGTAGATGCTCCAGGGGTTGGGATGAGTGGATCTCCTGGATGTCAAAAGGTATCAATTGAGCTCCCTTTTATCTTTTGTGAGTGATTGGGCCTGTGATGACTCAGTGTTGATACAGTTGGACATTGAGTCCTCCCAGGCAAAGTGTCCTTCTATTAACCTGTTGTTTCTGGACAAAATGAGGATAGTTGCGGAACATTGCCGCGGTCCAATAGTTATTAACACTGTCAAAGCATGGAGGGCAATAAGACAGATGGAGGGTAATATGTCTAAAACATCTTTCCATACTCCCATAGTTGGTATGCCAGGTTCCCGGCCATGAACAATGGATCGCGGGTTTAAGTCCTCGGTGGATAGGGGAGTCTTTTGTTTGGGTGACTTGTTGTAAGATGAAACGTTAATGTAATTTGATCAAATAACTCATTAAGGTTAGATTATTGAGCAGGGACCTCTTCTGTTTTTTTTCAGATAAGAGATTTTATCCAAAGAGACACTATGCTCCGACTGTATGTTATAAATCTGATATGGAAAAGAGGATGCTTCAAGCAAAGAGCACTCTTTAAGTAAGTACTCTCCATCATTTGCCGGGGGGAGGTTTCTCGGGTGACATCGAGCAATTACGGGAGGTTTAGAGGTGAGTTAGGGGTGGAGATCACTCCAGAAACTTGGGAGGACATTTGTGACAATGCGAGGAGGATTTCGATATGTAATAGGACCTGTGCTGTCCAATTCAAGATTCAGCATGGGGCAGATCTGGCCCCGGATCATCTTGCAAAATTTAAGCAGCGTGCGTCTTCAATGTGCCCCAAATGTAAAATAAATACAGATACGCTCACTCATTGTTTGTGGTCCTGCCACAGGCTCTGTACATACTGGAGCACTGTGGCAGGAGTAATAGAGGGTCTTGGGGACCGAAGTCAAGGTGGACCTAGTTCCTCTTCTCCTGGGTTTTCTGAATTTATCTCCCTTAGGTGTGCATGGGAGAAAGCTTTTTAGCATCCTCATATTTTATGCGAGGAAGAACATTCTGATGTGCTGGATGTCTGAGAACTCCTTGGGTCTGTTGGGGTGGGGCACAAGTTAATTATGGAATACATTCCTTTGGACTTTCTTACAAATATGGTGCACCAGAAAACGGACAATTTTTATAAGACATGGCAACCCTTTTTGAATTATTTGAAAGCAGATTTGTCTGCCACGTTAATTAGTGCTTTTGTCTAGTCATGGGTGGTTTGGTTTAATAAGAGGAAGAATGTAGAGCAAATGTAGGTTTAATAATTGATGCTCTCGAAGGTTGAGAGCTGAGGTCTTGTTACGCTGAGCGGCATTATTTATTTATTTGTTTATTGATGTGTAATGAGTGTAGTTGTGAGTTATTTTGTAGGGTAGTATAGTAGTTGGTTTATTGTTTATTGTTGTTATAATGTTATATTTTCATATTTTGGTAATTTTATAAAGAAAAAGTTTTTCAATAAAAATATTTTAAAAATAATTGTCATAAGTTCTGTATGACATTTCATATATTGGAGACCAGTATTATAATTTTCACAGATTAAAAAGGATAGCTTTCATTTAGAATATAATTCACATCATCTTATCGTGTAAAAGGTTGTGAATTCTAAAGTTTGCCTGGAAATTGCCAGAATGACCTCTCATATTCAATTTCCTGACACTCCTGCGTAAAGTATGATGATAATTCATCAATTCAATTGATAATATTTGCTTTTTAGAGCATTCAAGATTATACCATACTTGTCACCTGGCAACATAATATTTGCTTTTTAGAATATTCAAGATTATATCATACTTGTCACCTGGCAACATTTCAGTGTATTAAGTGCACATTCTATCCTAGGGATTTTCAAAAATTGAAATTATACCTATGTTAATAAGAATTTTGAAAGTAGTAATTCCATCTTCAATATTAGTGAATGCATGTTAGTTCTTTTAGAAAAAAAGTCACTGCAATCTAAGATATGTAGCAGATCTCTCCCCTGCAAATACTCACCAATCTCTTTGCTTTCCCATTGTTATTAGAACAATTCCTCCAAGACCAATGATGATTAGTGCTGTGGATATTAACATTGCACTATATTTTGTACACTTGGAGATTTTTTTTCAAACTCTGATTGTTTCAGTTGCTCAGGACCAAAATAACAGCTATTGTTGCAGTGTCTTTGATCAGGTGGTGCACAGTCAGAATACAGTGCACAACATATTCATCAGAAGATCAATTGTGTTGAAAGCAAAAACTAGTGGTCTGAGAAGGACTAACATACTCCAAACAATAAAGAAAGCAGGAACTGAGTCCAGTGACCTCGTCAATAAAAATATTCTTCTCCAGCTAATGACAAGGTAACCTCTAACCAGCATAACACAGATCATCCAATGTAGAGAGGATTATCCACTCTAAACATACAATTATTCAGAACTCTTTGGGGAATTAGATCAAAATTTCGCATGAAAAGCCAAGGGGCAGCTGTTAGATGAAAAGTGCTGCTGCCATCACTTGTGACGTGGCACCCAATTACACCTCAATCTTTAATTTAGTGGCTGACAGGTGGCAGGAGCGATCACTTTGGAGATGGAGAAAAGTATTGATGCAGCAGATGGTACTGGCATAAGTGTTAAGGGCATTTATAAAGGGCTGTCACGACTCCCAGAATGTAGATGGACCCTGAAGGCCTGACTACTCCGACTCTCAGCCAGCACTGAAGGCTCAGTCTGCCCTAAAGATCCAGTCAGCACTGAGTTATGAAAATATTCCTTCCTTTAGAGGTTAACCAATGGATAAACTGTTGGAGAGGGAGAGCCAAACCACTCAATGGGAATGGGATCAGGATAAGCATCTGGAAGGAATGGATGCAGATTTATCAAGTAGTGCAAATCTGTCAGTGGTGATATTTGCCATTGATGGTTGGTTGCCAATCAGTTAGGCAACTATCATTCCTCTTTTTGTGTGTAGGAAAAGATAGCCTACTAAGGAAGGAAAATGTCAACAGGCGGGCTAAACATGGACAGCAACTCTCCCCTTGGATTTTTTTTTTCTCATTAGAACATAGCTATTCTTTGTGTTCTGAAATTTACTTTTCACTACATTTCTATTGATTTATCCCATAACGTAATTTAGCCAGTTCATTTTAACAAGCTCAGCTTTTATACCCTCATAACTGATTTTATTAAACTTGAAATATGTCTTTCTTACAAAATGTAAAATTCAATCATGTTATGGTTGATGTTATCTCGGAGTACCTTCACAATGAGGTTGTCTATTAATCCTATCTCGTTGCAGAATACCAGGTCTAGATAGAACAGCAAGCAGAGTTCAGGTATAAATCGGGAATTTTTAAATTGGGAGATATAACTATTGGAGTTTTGCAAGGATTATGTTTTGCTACTTATACTCTGTATTAGAGAAATGGATGGAGAAGGAGAAAGTGAGGACTGCAGATGCTGGAGATCAGAGCTGAAAATGTGTTGCTGGAAAAGCGCAGCAGGTCAGGCAGCATCCGAGGAGCAGGAGAATTGACGTTTCGGGCATGACCCCTTCTTCAGGAATGAGGAAGGTGTGCCAAGCAGGCTAAGATAAAAGGTAGGGAGGAGGGACTTGGGGGAGGGGCATTGGAAATGTGATAGGTGGAAGGAGGTAAAGGTGAGGGTGATAGGCCGGAGTGAGGGTGGGGGCGGAAAGGTGGTGCTGTGTTCGAGGGTTGGGACTGAGACAAGGTGGGGGGAGGGGAAATGAGGAAACTGGAGAAATCTGAGTTCATCCCTTGTGGTTGGAGGGTTCCTAGGCTGAAGATGAGGCGCTCTTCCTCCAGCCGTCATGTTGCTATGGTCTGGTGATGGAGGAGTCCAAGGACCTGCATGTCCTTGGTGGAGTGGGAGGGGGAGTTGAAGTGTTGAGCCCCAGACGTGATCGACGATGCTCTCCACCGCATCTTCTCCACTTCCCGCTCCTCTGCCCTTGAGTCCCACCCCTCTAATCGCCACCCGGACAGAACCCCACTGGTCCTCACGTACCACCCCACCAACCTCCATATACATTGTATCATCCGTCGTCATTTCCGCCAGCTCCGAAAGGACCCCACCACCAGGGTTATATTTCCCTCCCCTCCCCTCTCAGCATTCTGAAAAGACCACTCCCTCCGTGACTCCCTCGTCAGGTCCACACCCCCCACCAACCCAACCTCCAATTCCGGCACCTTCCCTTGCAACTGCAAGAAATGCAAAACTTGTGCCCACACCTCCCCCCTTACCTCCCTCCAAGGCCCCAAGGGATCCTTCCATATCCGCCACAAATTCACCTGCATCTCCACACACATCATTTACTGCATCCGCTGCACCCGATGTGGCCTCCTCTATATTGGGGAGACAGGCCGCCTACTTGCGGAACGTTTCAGAGAACACCTCTGGGACACCCGGACCAACCAACCCAACTACCCCGTGGCTCAACACTTCAACTCCCCCTCCCACTCCACCAAGGACATGCAGATCCTTGGACTCCTCCATCGCCAGACCATAGCAACATGACGGCTGGAGGAAGAGCGCCTCATCTTCAGCCTAGGAACCCTCCAACCACAAGGGATGAACTCAGATTTCTCCAGTTTCCTCATTTCCCCTTCCCCCACCTTGTCTCAGTCCCAACCCTCAAACTCAGCACCACCTTCCTAACCTGCAATCTTCTTCCTGACCTCTCTGCCCCACCCCCACTCTGGCCTATCACCCTCACCTTTACCTCCTTCCACCTATCACATTTCCAACGCCCCTCCCCCAAGTCCCTCCTCCCTACCTTTTATCTTAGCCTGCTTGGCACACCTTCCTCATTCCTGAAGAAGGGCTCATGCTCGAAATGTTGATTCTCCTGCTCCTCGGATGCTGCCTGACCTGCTGCGCTTTTCCAGCAACACATTTTCAGCATATCGATGGAGAATACAAGTTGTGATAGCCTTTGACTTGAAAGCAGTGCAGAAGTGAGGCAGGTTTCCAATATATTTAGAATTTGAATTTAGGAATGTTTGCAAATGAATATTAAAAGCTTGCATCAATCATTTGTAATTTTCTTATATCTTAAGAAATACTGGTTGATATGACCTGTCAACCCTTGACCTGGAAGCATACCAATAGAAGGGATATTAACATATGAAAGCTAAGTAGTTGGTAGATAAAAAGAAATTCTTTGACTAAAGGAAATCTGTAATAGGGGCAGGGCGAAAAAGGCACATTTACAAGGAATTGTATGTGTAATACAGTTAAAAGGGATAGAAAGTGAGAGTCAGGATTAGCAGAGACTGTGAATTGGAAAATTCTATCCTAGTTTTCAGATTTAAATAGATTTTTAAATTAATTGCAATAAACGAGTCTCCAAGGATCTGTGTCATCAAGCCTGTAATTTGCATGGATCCTGATTTGTGTTAAGGTAAAAGCTGCAAAAAGGTGAATCTTGTTCATTATTTCTTCAATTGGGGGGGGGGCGGGGAGGTCAATTAGTAAATATGATTATTTTGATTTATGGTTTTCCAAGGGATTGTAACAAAGTCCAGTGACAATGAAAAGCAGGGCAAGATTGCAAGGCAAGATGAAGACTTGAAGAATGTTGGCAGTAATACATTAGCAAAGGTAGAGAAAGACAGACCAGGATTACATTTTTAGGATGAGAAGGATTTTTTTCTTTTCAAGGGTAGTGAATGGCTGGAATTCTTTACTGCAGAAGTCTGTCGAGACTGAGTTGTTAAGCATTTCATGATCCGAGATAGACAGACGTTTAATCTGCAAGGGATAAAGCAGGAAAATGAAGTTGAGCATTAATGACAAACCATGATCTCATTGAATGGCGAAGTAGATCAAATGGGCTGAGCATCCTACTCTTGCTCTTATGTCTTATGGTCTTAATGTAGACAAATGAAATGAATGGAAAACAAGATTAGAGATAGAGTAAATTGTGGGCAATTGTTAGGTTATCCACTTTTGTAGTAACATAGAAATGCTGATCTTTACAACAGGTATGGAAGTTATATATATATTGATCTTAACACACCAGAGTTGGATATACTCACATAAAGAAAGTTACCTTGCAGGTAGAGCAGGCTATTAGGAATTCAAATGATATGTTAGATTGTATTACAAGGGGATTGGGATACAAGAATATGAAAGTCTTGATGACTTGGATGATGGGAATAAATATACTATTGTCAAGTTTTTGTATGACACAAAATTGGTAGGAAGGCAAATGGTGACGATGTCACAAAGGAACAAAGTCTGCAAAGGGACATAGATAGATTAAATGAGATCAGGCAAAAACTTGGCAGATGGAATATAGTTTTGAGGAAATGTGAAGTTATGCACTTTGGCTGGAAGAAGAGGAGCTCTACATTACTTACATGACAAAAGACCGCAAAAGCTGCAGAATAATGCTTAGCGTCCAAGTTCACTGGGTAATAGGGAAGGCAAATGGAACATTGGCCTTTATCTAAAAGAGAATGGAATATTAAAATATGGAGGTTTTACTAAATCTATGCAAGGTGCTAGTCAGATCACAGCTGGAGTATTGTGCACAGTTTTGGGCCCCTTATCGAAGGAGGTGCAGTCCAGAGAAGGTTCATTAAGCTGATACCAGGTATGGAGTGACTGTCTTATGGGGTGAGTTTGAGCAGGTTAGGCCTATACACATCAGAATATTGAAATATGTGAGGCAACCTATTGAAAACATTCTTGGGGGACTTCACAGGGTAGATGTGAAAAGGTTGTTGCCCTTTTGCAGGAGAGTGTAGGATCAAAGGGCATTATCACAGAATAAGGGGTTGCATATTTAAGACAGAGGAGGAATTTCTTCTCTGAGTGTTGTCTATCTGTGGAATACTTTACTGCAGAGGCATGTTGAAACAAGGTCATTAAATATATTCAAAGCTGAATATACTTGTATTATTAATGAGTAAGAGAATGAAACCTTATGGGGTAAAAGAAAGAAAGTGGAGTTGAAGATTATCAGATTATATCATTGTATCATTATATCATTGAATGGCAGAGCAGATTCAATGGGCTGAATGGACTACTTCTGCTCTTACATTTTATGGTCTTATTGTCTAACAGTGTAGGGGTCTGATGAGACTACATCTGGAATACCATGTGCATTTTTCATTTCAATGCTTCAGAAAGTTTATACTTGGATTGGAGGCTGTAGAATGAAGGTTCACAGATCTGGTTCCTGGAATGACAGCTTTATTCTCTGATCAGAGGCAGAGTAAAGTGGGCATATATTCTCTGGAGTTTGGAGGAGAGGACTGAGTGGAAAGACTTTGATTCCTGTCTGCAGAACCTAGAAGAGAAGTCTTGGGAATCCAATCATGTGAAAGTGTGGTGAGCAATAATTCCTTCACCGAAAGGTTTGTGAGTCTGGAATTTTCTTTACCTGAGGGCCAGGGATCATCTATCATTGAATGCATTTTAGGCTGAGGTGGATAATTCAGGGAAGTATAAGAAATGGGAATACAGTATGAAAGTGAAATTGAAACTGAAGTCTTGACATGATCTTATTGAACAGCAGAGCAAGCTCTACTTATAGTCAAGTCCTGCTCCAATTTCTTGTGTTCTTATGTAGCTAAGATTCTTGCAGATTGCCTGTATGGCTAAGACAGGCTACAGAGTGTCTGTCTGTCCTGTAACAATGCAGTGAAACCTCCTATCCCATCTACTGGCCAGTTGCCATTATTTAGTCTTTTTTTGGATTTATGTTTTGTCTGCTGGCTCAGGAATTAAATTACTTTGGACATTGGGTTGTGTGTTACAGGTGCTGCAATATGTAGTGCTGTAAATGGATGGCAGTGTTCAAATGGCAGCTCACCACCACTTCCTCATGGTCAACTAGAGATGGGCAATAAATTCTAGTCCAGCCAGCAATGCCTACTTCCCAGGAATGAATTTTAAAACATAACCGTAGAACTTGCGGTTAATTGCTTTCCCTACACTGCCTGAACTTCATCACATGTTTTGTGCAGGAAGAACAATAGCGGTCAAAATATTGCAAAGGATACAGATTCCCAAACAAAGTAAAATGCTGTGCATTTATAAAAAGACAAACAAAAACTGATACAAAATGAATTGTATGCTTAAATTTAGACAATTGCATCAATGAAGTGATCAAGGCACTCTAGGGGAACAAATATTGATATTGTAACAAATCAAAAGGTAAAGAATATTTTGAATTCAGTGTCCAATACTATGGAGTTTTGGTTACCGATCATAAAATAATGCAAATAAAAAGATATTCAGCCCACTGTAGTCTATCAATCCAGATTAACCTCCGAATTCATCTTTAGAACATTCAACTTTCTTAAATGACTGCAGTGATGAATATTTAACACAATTGCAATGCTAAACTGCCCCAGTGATCTGTATTGTTTCAGCAATAATTCCTTGGTTTATATTTTATTATAAAGCACAAGATACAGTCTTATGCTTAATGTGCTGATTACTCATCAACAATGAATGGACAGATTAAACCCGAGATTATTAATAACTTGAAAGTTTAGTTGCTGTATTTACATTAGATACTACAGGGACTTTTTTTTCTTTCAGATGAGAGTTGGGCTGCTTTTTGGGCATGGTGTGAGATTACAGTGGACTGTCCAACCCGAGACGGAAACCTGAGATAGTGGAAATCTGGAGTGGACTGCCCAGCCCTGGACGGAAATCTGAGATAGATAAGTTTTTGTTAAGCAAAGCTGTTAAAGCCAGGTACTGTAAATGGAGTTAGACCACAGACCAGTCATGATCTCATTGAATAGTAGAACACGCTTGAGGGGCTGAATGGCCTACTCCTGTCTCTCCCTTCCTATTGAAAGTCAGCTGGTAGCTGATGCAACAGAAAAGAAGTCTGCCTTGTAGATGTAACAGGCCACTGGTTGGCTAGATGAGGGGAGAATGAGACACTGTCCCTCAGAGGGAGCAAGTCACTAACTTGAGAGTTGCTGGCTAAACTAATTAGTCACCAGCTCTGGCAGTCCCAGTGGGCATTGCCAGGATTTGAACCCTTGCTGTCAGTGTTATTTTGAATTACACCCTAGCCAAGTAGCTGATCAACTGAGCTAACCAACATCCTTTTAAAATGTTATTCACCTGTCATAATTTCCAGTTCTAGCACAAGTTCCACAATTGAAATTTTAGCTTTTGGTTGAGTGTTGCTGGCATTTCCTGTTGTTATTTAAATTTGCCATTGATACTTAGGACCGATAATGTAAATAAAATTTAAAATTATATATTTCGTAAATTTAGCTTTTTATTAAAATTAACTTGACTCCTAAGTACATTGTGCTATGTTTGAAGGATTCATGGCATCGAGCAAACGTTTTTCAAATTGCTGAGATTTTCCCAATATTGTAACAATAATAAGGCATTTGGAAAAAACCTTGTCATCCGTGTGACATGGCTCAATTATACACTTACCTGAAAGTCGTCATTATGACTTAGGAGGTAGTTCAATGGCTTTATTCTCTAAACCCCTAAAGTCATAAGATGTGCAAGTTACGTCAACATGTACTGCACAGCATTGCAGTCACAGACATACTTTATGATCCCTGTAGAGTCCAAGAATATTGCAAAAAGAAAGGGAACCCATGTATAGTTTGGGAACATGGTTGGCATGGACTAGTTGGACTGAAGGGTCTGTTTCCATGCTGTAAGACTCTATGACTCTGTAACAGGATATCTCTAGACAAGATTTGTTCAAGTCACTCACTCAAATAAATCAGTATTTGAAACATTAATTATCAGAGAAAGGACATTTCAATTAAAAATGTGAATTTCACTTCAAAGTAGTTGATACACCAAAGTTACACTGCATGTAGTTACAAATACTGACATTATTTCCCATTTAAAGTGGGACCATGTGCAATCTCACAGTCTCTCCAACTCAGATTGTTTTGTAGGATTTCTCAGAGTCCATCTTATCATTTCAGTTCTTGAGTTGCACTCACCAGCAGCTCATTTCATCTGAAGCCCAAGGTGCAAATCTACCAACTCTCTCACAATAGCCGTGGGGGTACAGGGTCCACAGGGACTGCGCAGTGGAAATCCAAGGTCAGGTGGGGTTTTTTTTGGAATTTATTGATGTCATATTCAGGAAACCAATTAATCTTCTTTAATGGTCAGCCTGCGCAATTCTCTGCTGCAGAAAGCCGTTGTAGTCCATACATTGAACATTTTCAAGAAGTAGTCAGATAGTTTTGAGGGTTAATGGGATTAAAGTGTATGGGGTGAAAGTGGGAGCAGGGTACTGAGCTGGATGATCAACCACAATCCTATGAATGGCGGAGCAGCCTCAAAGGGCTGAATGGTCTACCTCTGTTTCTATCTTCTATATTTCTATATATCACAAATATATTGATTTAACTCAGCTAGGTTCCCAAAAAATAAATGGGAGCTTTAATCGATGACAATTACGTTAGTGCCAATTTTGAGTTCTTTCCAAAGTTGAACTTCACAGCCAATATTTTAAATTTAAAAAGTAATCTTATAATGCTGGTGATATCTAGCAACTAAAATTAAACTAGATGTGGAAGATTTCTTTATTGCTGAAAGGGGTGCAATATGAAGACAATGCTTTAATTTTTGCATTCATGCTTTTTGGCTCTGCGTTGCTTTATCTATTATCTATTTATGTGAGACCAGTAAGTGCAGCAAAGGGCCAATCTTAGTGATACAAACAAATTTAGATTCCAGAATAATAATATGTGATCAGATCAACAAGTAAATTCATTACACTCTGAATTATATCCTTACAAGTTCTTTCTTGCTGAGTCAGCTATGCCTTTGTTTCTCCTTCATGGACCTATTGTAGTTCTACAACACCGTATGTTTCTCACTATCCCTTCCATTGATACAACTTAGAAGAAGGTAAAAACAATGACTGCAGATGCTGGAAACCAGATTCTGGATTCGTGGTGCTGGAAGAGCACAGCAGTTCAGGCAGCATCCAAGGAGCTTCGAAATCGACGTTTTGGGCAAAAGCCCTTCATCAGGAATAAAGGCAGTGAGCCTGGAGTGTGGAGAGATAAGCTAGAGGAGAGTGGGGGTGGGGAGAAAGTAGCATAGAGTACAATGGGTGAGTGGAGGAGGGGATGAAGGTGATAGGTCAGGGAGGAGAGGGTGGAGTGGATAGGTGGAAAAGGAGATAGGCAGGTAGGACAAGTCCGGACAAGTCATGGGGACAGTGCTGAGCTGGAAGTTTAGAACTAGGGTGAGGTGGAGGAAGGGGAAATGAGGAAACTGTTTAAGTCCACATTGATGCCCTGGGGTTGAAGTGTTCCAAGGTGGAAGATGAGGCGTTCTTCATCCAGGGGTCTGGTGGTGAGGGAGCGGCGGTGAAGGAGGCCCAGGACCTCCATGTCCTCGGCAGAGTGGGAGGGGGAGTTGAAATGTTGGGCCACGGGGCGGTGTGGTTGATTGGTGCAGGTGTCTCGGAGATGTTCCCTAAAGCGCTCTGCTAGGAGGTGCCCAGTCTCCCCAATGTAGAGGAGACCGCATCGGGAGCAACGGATACAATAAATGATATTAGTGGATGTGCAAGTAAAACTTTGATGGATGTGGAAGGCTCCTTTAGGGCCTTGGATAGAGGTGAGGGAGGAGGTGTGGGCGCAGGTTTTACAGTTCCTGTGGTGGCAGGGGAAAGTGTCAGGATGGGAGGGTGGGTTGTAGGGGGGCGTGGGTCTGACCAGGTAGTCACGGAGGGAACGGTCTTTGCGGAAGGCGGAAAGGGGTGGGGAGGGAAATATATCTTTGGTGGTGGGGTCTGTTTGGAGGTGGCGGAAATGTCAGCGGATGATTTGGTTTATGCGAAGGTTGGTAGGGTGGAAGGTGAGCACCAGGGGCGTTCTGTCCTTGTTATGGTTGGAGGGGTGGGGTCTGAGGGCGGAGGTGCGGGATGTAGATGAGATTCATTGGAGGGCACCTTTAACCACGTGGGAAGGGAAATTGCAGTCTCTAAAGAAGGAGGCCATCTGGTGTGTTCTGTGGTGGAACCGGTCCTCCTGGGAGCAGATCCGGCGGAGGCAGAGGAATTGGGATTACGGGATGGCATTTTTACAAGATGTAGGGTTGGAAGAGGTGTAATCCAGGTAGCTGTGGGAGTCGGTGGGTTTGTAAAAAATGTCAGTGTCAAGTCGGTCGTCATTAATGGAGATGGAGAGGTTCAGGAAGGGGAGGGAGGTGTCAGAGATGGTCCAGGTAAATGGTCCCCCTAGTCCAGGAACTCCCCACATACGTTCAAGACACCACCTACGCCCTCCACCTCCTCCAAGACTTCCGTTTCCCTGGCCCCCAACGCCTCATCTTCACCATGGATATCCAATCCCTCTACACCTCCATCCACCATGACCAGGGCCTCCAAGCTCTCCGTTTTTTCCTCTCCAGATGTCCCCAACAGTACCCCTCCACCGACACTCTCATTCGTTTGGCTGAACTGGTCCTCACCCTTAACAATTTCTCCTTTGAATCCTCCCACTTCCTCCAGACCAAAGGGGCAGCCATGGGCACACGTATGGGCCCCAGCTATGCCTGTCTCTTTGTTGGCTACGTAGAGCCGTTGATCTTCCGTAATTACACCGGCACCACTCCCCACCTCTTCCTCCGCTACATTGATGACTGCATTGGCGCCACCTCGTGCTCCCGCGAGGAGGTTGAGCAATTCATCAACTTCACCAACACATTCCACCCTGACCTTAAATTTACCTGGACCATCTCTGATACCTCCCTCCCCTTCCTGGACCTCTCCATCTCTATTAATGATGACCGACTTGACACTGACATTTTTTACAAACTCACCGACTGCCACAGCTACCTGGATTACACCTCTTCCCACCCTACCTCTTGCAAAAATGCCATCCCGTATTCCCAATTCCTCTGCCTCCGCCGGACCTGCTCTCAGGAGGACCAGTTCCACCACAGAACACACCAGATGGCCTCCTTCTTTAGAGACCGCAATTTCCCTTCCCACGTGGTTAAAGATGCCCTCCAACGAATCTCGTCTACATCCCGCACCTCCGCCCTCAGACCCCACCCCTCCAACCGTAACAAGGACAGAACGCCCCTGGTGCTCACCTTCCACCCTACCAACCTTCGCATAAACCAAATCATCTGCCGACATTTCCGCCACCTCCAAACAGACCCCACCACCAGGGATATATTTCCCTCCCCACCCCTTTCCGCCTTCCGCAAAGACCGTTCCCTCCGTGACTACCTGGTCAGGTCCACGCCCCCCTACAACCCACCCTCCCATCCTGGCACTTTCCCCTGCCACCGCAGAACTGTAAAACCTGCGCCCACACCTCCTCCCTCACCTCTATCCAAGGCCCTAAAGGAGCCTTCCACATCCATCAGTTTTACTTGCACATCCACTAATATCATTTATTGTATCCGTTGCTCCCGATGCGGTCTCCTCTACATTGGGGAGACTGGGCACCTCCTAGCAGAGCGCTTTAGGGAACATCTCCGAGACACCTGCACCAATCAACCACACCGCCCCGTGGCTCAACATTTCAACTCCCCCTCCCACTCTGCCGAGGACATGGAGATCCTGGGCCTCCTTCACCGTCGCTCCCTCACCACCAGACCCCTGGATGAAGAACGCCTCATCTTCCACCTCGGAACACTTCAACCCCAGGGCATCAATGTGGACTTCAACAGTTTCCTCATTTCCCCTTCCCCCACTTCACCCTAGTTCTAAACTTCCAGCTCAGCACTGTCCCTATGACTTGTCCGGACTTGTCCTACCTGACTATCTCCTTTTCCACCTATCCACTCCACCCTCTCCTCCCTGACCTATCACCTTCATCCTCTCCCCCACTCACCCATTGTACTCAATGCCACTTTCTCCCCACCCCCACCCTTAAATAGCTTATCTCTCCACGCTCCAGGCTCACTGCCTTTATTCCTGATGAAGGGCTTTTGCCTGAAACATCGATTTCGAAGCTCCTTGGATGCTGCCTGAACTGCTGTGCTCTTCCAGCACCACTAATCCACAACTTGGAAGAATACAACCATAGGTTACAAATGAAAAATCAACCCACAAACCTGCCATTTTCCTGCTGAAATAATAGCTTCACCTTCAGCAAATATTTGTGACAATCTTACAGTGTTTGCACTATTGTGATTTTTGTATTCTGTTGCAAAGCTTGTCATTCCTGAGGAATTGAAGCAGGCAAGCCAAAATGTATTAAATTCTAGGCTATCAGTGAAGGTGTAATACCATGTTTTTACTTCATGTTCTTTTATTTAATACTCTGTCCTTATCAATACAAAAGTTCAGATGTTTAAAAACTGTGGGAACAGATCAAAAAGCCAATGAATTGAAGGATATCCTAAAGGGTTCCTCAATCATTAACCATAAGCCATCACGTTTGTGTCACCAAAAAAATCAAATTAGCACTAGTTTTCAATGATCATAAAATTATCTCAATTTCTTTTAATACAACAAATGTTTAAGCTAAACAATCATATATTTTATCCACAAATGTACTGAAATTTAAATCACGAAATGAGAATTTGCACAATAGTGATTATTCAACAGTACAGGAATTTGTAAAGAAATGTTTGCTGATTTGTAGGAAAGTCAATAGAAACACTTGTCTTCAGTCTGAATCAACTATCGGAGCAACCCCACATGTTAAAGCATTTCTATTCTTGCAAATGCAGGCAGAATAAAAACTAAAACATGGCAAGATCTTTTAAATTAGTATTGTGAGCTCCATTTCTGATCTGAAGAATCTGACAGACAATGCCATCTCGGATGTTTGTGTCTCAATAAGCCACATAAAATTGTTTGCTAATTAATGAGTAGTAGTTTATATAGGATTAGTCGGTGTTAAGTTGCACCAGTGCTGGCTATCAGTGAGGCATTTTCTCTGTCTTTCTCTATAGATTAGAAATTATTTTCACTGGTGAACACTTAAAGTGCTTTGTTAAATTCCATTCTATATTGTTTAAATGAAGGAATTAATCTATTTATACTAAGTCAGCTAATGCCTGTCTTAAAAACAGAGAGAATTTGGTTTGAATGCATTAAGTCTTCCCACAAGAACATTTTTGACAATACTTTTGAACCATATCAAATATATTTTAACAGCCTGTCCTGCTTCAACTATGATTTTAAAATTTCACACCTTTCTTCATTTACTTTTCCCTTTGAAATTTACTATTATTATTTGATGTATTCAACAACAACTTTTATTTTCTCAAACACCATATTTCATGAGAATTTAAATTATTCATGAACAAGGATGATATAACATAATAGGGATGTAGCATAAGGAATTGCAATAGAATGAACAAGTGAATGAAATATATATGCAGCTCTATTTGGAGTCTGACCAGCCTTGCATATCAATGGAATCCAAAATGAGTAGTTAGCTTATCACAGCTGGTTTTTCTACAGGGGAGATGAAAATGGCTCTCATTTTCTTTTTGACAAAGCTTCCCTAACTACATCAGGGTAAATTTGAGTGAATGCAAGGGTACGTTTGTCTTTTCATCACTGTCTTCTGTTAATCTATCATTATTATCCCGACATTTCCATAGCTGCAAAATGTAACTTGTTTAGTGGATAAGTAAAAGCGAAATAAGAATTAAATTTATGTCCTGCTCATGCTAAAGACTTAAATGCCATTCTAACTTTCCTTGTATTATTGTGAGTTCTTAATAACATACCTTACATTAAAATATTATTATCCTTTCTTAATTTATAGAGTTATATAAGTTCAAGTATTCAAGCTAATTCAGGAAAATAATAGCTACTAAGATAATATATGTTGCAGGTCAAGAACAGAAAATGCTGAAAATAAAACATCATTTCGATGATTTTCTAAATTAGAAAGATATTGCACTATTTTATCAGATCAGTAATCTCATTCCCTCAGGTGCTGATCAAGCTGCTGTAAATTGTTAGCATTTTTATTCCTGTTTTTGTACCTTCAGTTTTCACTTCCTTTTTATTTCAACTACAATAAAGTATATTGCTTAATGGGAAAATTCCCATTTCCACTGGAACAAAATCTCGATTCTAATTTGTTTTGCAATATGGTGGACAGTTGCATCACCAACTAAAAAAGAACACTAGCTGCATATTATTGCCTAACGGCTAGACTTTTGCCACAGGATTTTATCGTAATCCATATACATTCACAACAAGTAACAAAAAATGCATAAAAATTGAACAAAATCTCATCTAGTGACACCCCTGTTTATCATCATAAGCAATGGTAAATCTGCATATCAGGAAACCTGGGGTGATATTCTATATGAGCCTTTATGATTAAAAGCAAATAGATATTTTTGGTTTGAATGATTTTTTTAGTTCATAAGATTTTTCTCAAAACATATCAGGATCCAGAAATCTTATGCTTAGTTTGAGAAATGCTATGTAATGATAATTTAAAACACTTTATCATGCCTTGTAGTAATTTGGGCAATGTAGCTGCAGAGTGATGTCTCAAAGTTTATTTTTAAAAATAAGTAACTTGTGTCTTTGCTTTGTTATTTTTTCACATACAACATCTTTAAATATCTGAAGGTAGCGGACAATGTCTGACATTGTTGAGATGAGAGAGGGAAAGCTGATTTGATAAATGTTTGACTTTTCCTTCAGCCATATCAAGCAATCATTGAAAGCGTAAAACATTTTCCTTATTGAAAAGATTTACTTTTCTCATGTCATTGAAAGCAACTTTTAAAATATTTTCACTAATTAATATAAAATGAAATAAAAGCAAAACTGAATGTTAGCATAAATCACTTTAAATAATCTCTATATCACATTCCTTCTGCAGTACTCAGCCTCTGCATCCACTTAGCATATTTTTGAACTTAACAGAGATGTGAAACTACGGGAGGAGTCTTCAGCAATAGGAGGGAAAAATAGATGGGACTAATGAAATAACTCCTCAGAGGCCGGTATCCAATCACCAAGTAACCCCTTATTTACATGTGGAGAATCCTTGACATTGATCCAGCTCCTTTCGAGCCAGCTCTCAGAGTGAACAGGATGTCTGACACTCCTATTGTCATCTGTTAACTAGGGCTCCCTAATTGGACCAGATTAATAGCCCAATCAGATAACTCATATTCCATGAGGTCCACCTGGCTGACCTCATTACAATCACAACAATTAACATCACAGCATAGTGTGGCACAGTGCTGGCTAAAGAAATAAAACAAAAATTCCTGCCATCACTCACTGTTATGAACTCCACTTGCTAAATCAGTTCTTTAACTTGTTTAACCTCTGTTTTAGAATTCAAAAGGATTCAGAATTCTAGGGTTAATGACTGGAAACATGTTGGGGGTGGTGTTTTCCTTTTTATTGCCATGTTACTTTCATACATAATTATTTTCTATAATTATCCCATAAGGACAATCCTAACGGGGAAGTATTGAGGAGGCAGTGAAGTGGTTCCCTGCTACAATTCCTGGACCTGCCCATTCCAAAACTGTCCTGTAAATTCTAGTTTACCTCAAGTCAGACTTTAATGATAGACATTCACATTAAATGTCTGGGATAACCTAGTCCATCTGGAGTTGAATATAATATCCCGAGATTACTCTCCATGGAACTGGACAGTAATATTGTGGAAAGTGTAAAACTAGCATTTTACCCCTTCCTGAGGGTTTCCTAATGGGCAGATTAGTTTAAAATTACTTTAGTCCTTAAATTCAATAATAATGTTTTATTAATAATATGGCCCCTGAACCTGCTTGCTATGTTTTGTTAATGCAAACATATACTTTTAAATTCACTGGCTCAATTAACTTAACTGACATTTCCCACTCAACAACAAAAAAAATTAGGTGTAATTTGTACATGATCAGTCAGATCATACAATTGCTGTAACACACGTAAAGCCAAGACCACATTACAATTTCAAACATCACTCAAACCTGAAAACAAGGTTTGACAATTAAAACATGCTGATATCAAAATAACTTTATCTCAATACTATACGAGTATAATTTCTGTTAAGATTCCTTTACAGAGCCATGTTAATTTCTCATGGGTTACCTGTAAAAGAGATACATGTGATTTTGTACATTTAAACTACTGAGAATATACGTTTAAAAAAATTCTTCCACAGTTATGGCCATGGAAATCCAACAAGCATACAAATTAGATAGAATTTAAACCCAATGAAAGTTTCTCCTATGTAGGTCACAAATGTAATCTCCAACAAAGATGACGTAACTCCCACATAAGATTGACTATCAGTCTTAATATATTGTACATCTTTTCTTCTATTGTTGCTCAAGGTAATACTTAGTTCCAGGTACCAGCCAGTCCATTGTCATTGACCACCATGACACGTTTAGTTTGTTTGAACTGCAAAATATAAAATGGACAAATGAGGACATGTTTCAGTAAAGGCGCCACTTACCAAAATAAGATTTGTGAACAAGAAAGCACAAATTTTAATGAAAACCATTAAAACAATCTTCAATGTTTTGTTCCGGTAGTGAAGTGCAGTCAAACACTTTGATTTAGATAAAGCAGTGGAAGCCACAATCTGTTACAAATATTTTGCTTGGAATGCTGGTTTCCATATCTGACAAAAAAGCTACATCTGAATGCAGACAAACTTGCTTCTCTTGGTGCAAAGCTGTTCATGTAGCTTTTTGCGTTCGGGTTAATTAGATTTAATCACTTTCTTAACAGCAACCATTTCTTCTTCTCAGAAGCATAGATAATGGGAAAAAAAAAGCTCAGCATTAAAGTCTTTCTCACTGTTTTTAACCTACATGTCATCATTTGAAATAGAATAACGAGAATCTTATTGGGGCCTGAACAATGTGGGCTATGATGAGAAATGTAGCAAAGTGTGGGAGAACTTCAGCAAGGCCAATTGTAACATCGGGAATTATTTTTAACTATGTTTTGGGTGATGAGGCGAGATTATCACTAAACAGTGGTAGGTTGCTTATTAGGTGGGGGGAGGGAGGATTATTGCTTGTTAACTATCTTATTAACTGCAGATGTAACCTTATTAATATGTAAATTTATATTGTTTTGCCTGTTGTCAGCAAACAGATGGCAAGAATTCTCAACAGTTAGGTCAGAGAAGGGACCTTGCACCTTCAGCTCACTACTGGCTGCAAAGGGCCTCTGTGTTGATCACCATGCAACAGTATCTCAGGACATGCTCCATGGGTGCTGGTCAAATGCACCCCAAATCCATGGACACTGGCATTTGACATGTGCCAGCCTGTAAGTACTCTCATGGCACATTGCCACTAACAGTGCATTTCTGGAATTTAATGTTGGACTTTGGGGTACAATGGTAATTATCAATGTAATGCTGCAGCAAGGATACTTTGAGCTCGGATGTATATCCTGCTCTTGGACTGGAGTAGGCTGCATGTCCAACATGTTTGTCTGCTCTTTTAGTGCTCACTCATTTTGGGCCCATCTGGTACTCATAATGTCCCTTCCTTGAATTGTCTTGCCTTTTTGCACCTTGCCTCTGAGCCTGTTGATGACAGCATGTGAGGGAATATGTTACAGGCCAGGCCCTTTCCCATGTATATGTTGTGGAGGCAGTCACTGCTCGTGCAGAGCCAACTATTTGAAAGGCTGGGCTTGGCACTCGGACTTATAAAGGCAAAAAATAATACAAAGAATAGTCCTTTGGCTCCTAACCTCCAAACACTGTCAAACTCCTCTTGTGCCTTCCATGCCAATCCATGATTTCATCTGCACCCACCTAGCTCCCATAATCCCTTATACTCTCCATGTCAACCATGCTATCTACCCACCAGTTATGGTTCCTCATTCACACCTTGTCAATGTATGCCTCCCTACCCACTCCATGGCACCTTGTATGTCAATTTATTGAAGCCACTTTCCAACTCATGCTATCCCACCTATCACCCTGTACCCTTACAATCTGCATGCTAACTCACCAAGTATCTACCTCAAGTAGTCTTCAGGACCCATGCTGAGATAAAATAAAAGTGTAATGATGACTTCACTTATTAAAAATAAACATTTTATTTATAAACAACTGATTCACTATATTGAAATTTTATAAGGCACACATTTGATGTGCAAGTAGTTTAACCAGGTAATCATGTTGTTATTAACTATGCCTGGAGCTGCTCCTGGTATGCCCTCACTTTTGTTGAGCCAGGACTGATTGTTTGGATTGATGGTAATAGTAGAGTGGGGAATATGCTGGGCCATGAGGTTTTGGAATATAGTTCTGCTAGTTCTGCTGCACAGTGCCTCAGGGATGCCCAATCTTGACTTGCTAGATCTGTTCACATGTTGTCCCACTTAGCATGGTGATCGTGCTACATAACACGATGTGTGGTATTATCAATGTAAAGTTGGGACTTTCTTTCTGAACAGACTGTGCAGTGGACGTTCTTACCAATACTGTCATGCACAGATGTATCTCAGCCAGGAAGATTGGAGATGATGAGGCAAAGTATGTTTTCCCTTCTTGTTGATTCCCTCACCATCTGCTGCAGACCCAATGAGTAGCAAAGTCCTTTAGGACTTAATTAGCTCAATCATTAGTGCTGCCGCCAAGCCACTGTTGGAGGTGGACACTGAAACCCAAACCAACATCCAGAGTATCTTCTATGCCTTTGATGCCATCAGTGCTTCCTCAAAGTAGTGCTCAACATGAAGGAGTACTGATTTATTGGATTTTTTTTAGATTACATTACAGTGTGGAAACAGGCCCTTCAGCCCCACAAGTCCACACCGACCCGCCGAAGCGCAACCCACCCAGACCCCTGCATTTACCTCTTACCTAAGACTATGGGCAACTTAGCATGGCCAATTCACCTGACCTGCACATCTTTGGACTATGGGAGGAAACCGGAGCACCCGGAGGAAACCCACGCAGACATGGGGAGAACGTGCAAACTCCACACAGTCAGTCGCCTGAGGCGGGAATTGAACCCAGGTCTCTGGCGCTGTGAGGCAGCAGTGCTAACCACTGTGCCACTGTGCCGCCCACATCAGCTGAGGGAAGATGTTACATGATAATCATCCAGTTTCTCTGTCCATGTTTCACTTAATGCTTGACTTCATTGTGTCTGCAGTCAATGTTGAGGTCTCCCAGGATAATCTCCCGATTGTGCCACCACCTCTGCATCTACCCTTTCAGTGAGACAAGACATAACCAGAGATGGCGCTATCTGGGATGTTGTCTGTAATGTACAATTCTGTGAGTATGACAATGTCAGCCAATGCTTGAGAAATCTGGGAGATCGCTCTCCCAATTTTGGCACTAGCCTCCGCATGTTGGTAAGCAAAAACTTTTACAGGCTTGACAGGACTATATGCCATTATCGTTTCCATTGATGCCAGGTGGTCTGAATGCTTTCATTTTGTTTTTACAATTTCTAGTGATTGTTACAACTGAATGGCTTGCTAGGCCATTTCTGATGGCAGTAAGGGTCAATTACTTTGCTGTGGATCTGGAGTCACACATAGACTAGACCAGATAAAGATAGCACTTTCCTTCCTTCTAGGACATTTGTGAACCAGATGGGTTTTCCACCAAGCAACGATGGTTTCATAGACATTATTGACTTTTAAATTTCAGATTTTTAAATAAATGATTGAATTAAATTCAAATTCTACCATCTGCCATGGTCCATTCAAGGGCAAAATGTAATTGAATGTGTGGATGAATAGTTTAGCTCTAATACCACAGGCCATCACTTCCCCTAATGCTCAGTTTTAGGTTGCTAGATCTGTTTGGAGTCTGTTATATTTAGTACAGTGGTAGTATGATGAATAGCATCTTTAATATGAATACAGGACATTGTCTCCACAAATACTTCGTAGTCATAACTCCTGTTGAAATATGCTTTGAAAATAAGCTTTACCCTCTTATTAATTTCATCACCACTTGTGACGGATGGTAAAACTATGCAAACCATAACCTGTCTCTGAAGCAAAAATGGGGGGAGGGGTGGGAGGGGGGGGGGGGGGGTACCTGCGGTCTGCATAGGTTTAAGGTGGGAGAGGAACTTTATCATGCAGAGGGTGGTGCATGTATGGAACAAGTTGCTGGACGAAGTGCTGGATATGGGAACAATTTACAACATTTAAAAGGCAGCCTATATGGCTAGGATAGGAATCTCTCACATCCGACAGGAAGAGTACATCACTCTACTAAAAGCCATTGTTGCACCTTAAGAATCTACGGACCCAGAAAATAACACTGTCTTACAGCTCTAAAAAACACTGCACCAGACTAACTTAAAATAGGACATAGAACAGTGCAGCACAGTACAGGTCCTTCAGCTCTCAATGTTGTGCTGACATTTTATCCTACTCTAAGATCAGACTAATCTACATACCCTTCTTTGTACTATCTTTCTTGTGCCTATCGAAAAGTCGCTTAAATATCCCTAATGTATCTGATTCTACTATCACTGCTGGCAGTGTATTCCACGCACCCATAAAGAACCTACCTCTGACATCTCCCAGTTCTCAGTATCTATGTTTTATATTTTTAAAAATTTAATCAAGAAACAGATCTCAATAATCAAAACATGTAATCAAAAAAGAACCCACTCTACTCACTGTTGTAGACTAACGGCAAGATTACACTTAAAAACAATGCACTGGGCTTCTCCTGTGCTATGAGCTCTCCCACACAGGTTCTTGCAAGGTCAACTCTGAATTTCGTTGTTTGTTAATTTTTCTTTGACGCAGAGATACTTGAACTCAAAAAGCAAAGGCAGTAGCAGATTCATTGCTGTGTCAGACAGCAGTGCAGGTTTCGTTCTCTGACCATGTGGTCTCTGCCTTTGTTGGTCTTCCTCCTTATTAAAGTGCTGTTGTTTTGACCTTTCTTCTTCCAATGTTCGAAAACAATGCAACAGCTTATAAAACAGTAATTACTGCTCCTGGAATTCATTGAAATCACCACCCACACCTAAAATCACTCAAAAAAGGAGCAGCTCTTCCAGCCACAATTTTTTTCTCATTCTCCATCTTGGAATGCTGGTCGGCATGGGTGAGTTGGACTAAAGGGTCTGTACGTGCTATATAATTGTATGAATCTATGAAACAATCAACATGGCTAAAGAGGAATGTGATGTGCTTGAATTTCCAGAAGGCAGTTTGATAAGATGTGACATTAAAGGTTGCTACATCAAACAAAGCTCGTGGTGTAGGAGTAACATATTAGTATGGACAGAGGATTAGCTCGCCAACATATAGCAGAGAGGAAGACTAAATTGGTATTTTCTAGGATGGCAGTCTATAACTAGATCAAGTGGCACAGGGATCAGAGTTGAGACCTCAAGTATTTACCATCTATATCAATGTTTTAGAACGTAGAACATAGAAACGTACAGCACAGAACACGCCCTTTGGCCCACGACGTTGTGCCGAGGATAATTCCTAACCTAAAATAAAATAACCTAACCTACACACCCCTCGATTCACTGCTGTCCATGTACAAATCCAGCAGTCACTTAAATGTCCCTAAGGACTCTGCTTCCACCACCACCACTGGCAATGCATTCCATGCATTCAAAACTCTCTGCGTAAAGAATGTATCTCTGATGTCTCCTCGATACCTTCCTCCTAATATCTTAAAAGTATGACCCCTTGTGCCAGTCAGTCATGCCCTGGGGAAAAGTCTCTGGCTATTGACACTATCCATGCTTCTCATTACCTTGTATACCTCAATCAGGTCACCTCTCTTCCTCCTTCTCTCCAGAGCGAAAAGTCTGAGCTTCGTCAACTTCTCTTCGTAAGACAAGCTCTCCAGTCCAGGCAACATCCTGGTAAACCTTCTTTGCACTCTCTCCAAAGACTTCGAATCTTTCCTATAATAGGGCGACCAGAACTGGACACAATATTCCAAGTGTGGTATTACCAGGGTCTTGTAGAGCTGCAGCAAAACCTCACGGCGCTTAAACTTGATCCCTCTGTTAATGAAGGCCAAAACACCATATGCTTTCTTAACAACCCTATCCATTTGGGTGGCAACCTTGAGGGATCTATGCACTTGAACACCAAGATCCCTGTGTTCCATCACACTGCCAAGAATCCTGTCTTTAATTCTATATTCAGGATTCAGGTTCAACCTTCCAAAATGCATCACTTCGCATTTATCCAGGTTGAACTCCATCTGCCATTTCTCAGCCCAGTTCTGCATCTTGTCTATATTGCGTTGCAGCCTGCAATAGCTCTCGACACTATCAACAGCACCTCCAACCTTTGTGTCATCTGCAAATTTACTAACCCACCCCTCGGCCTCCTCATCCAAGTCTTTTATAAAAACTACAAAGAGCAGAGGCCCAAGAACAGAGCCCTGCGGGACCCCACTCAACACTGACCTCCTGGCAGAATACTTTCCATCTACAACCACTCTCTGTTTTCTTTCAGCCAACCAATTCTGAATCTAGACAGCCAAATTTCACTGTATCCCATACCTCCTGACTTTATGAATGAACCTACCATGGGGAACCTTATCAAATGTCTTGCTGAAGTCCATATACACCACATCCACTGCTCCACCTTCGTCGACCTGTCTCGTCACCTCCTCAAAGAACTCAATAGGATTTGTGAGGCATGACCTGCCCCTCACAAAGCCATGTTGACTGCCTTTAATCACTCTATGCTTTTCCAAATAGTCATAAATCCTATCCCTCAGAATTCTTTCCAAAACCTGGCTGACCACAGACATAAGACTGACTGGTCTGTAATTGCCAGGGATTTCCCTATTCCACTTTTTGAAAAGTGGAACAACAATCACCTCCCTCCAGTCTTCTGGTACGACTCCCATGGAGAGTGAGGAAGCAAAGATCTTCGCCAGCGGCTTAGGAACCTCCTTTCTCACTTCCCGGAGCAGCCTAGGATAAATCTGGTCTGGCCCTGGGGACTTACCAATCTTAATGTTTGCCAAAATTTCCAGCACATAAACTTCATCAGTCTTGATCTGTTCAAGCCTATTTCCCAGCTCCTTGAAGTTCTGATTCACAACAAAGTCCCTTTCCTTCGTGTTTCTTTCCCTCTCCAAGGTTATGGTAAATGTGAGGCAGTTGTGGTTACTGTAACCAAAGTATTCTCCAACCATAAGATCTGACACCTGTCCTGGCACCTGTCCTGGCTCCAAAATGGCTTCTCCCCTCATCAGCCTGTCCACATACTGAGTAAGGAAACCCTCCTGAACATACCTGACAAAAACGGCTCCATCTAAGCCATCTGCATTAAGGAGGTTCCAGTCAATATTGGGAAAGTTGAAGTCACCCATTACAACAACCCTGTTACATTTGCATTTTTCCAAAATCTGCTGGCCTATGAGTTCTTCAATCTCCCTACTGATATTAGGTGGTCTGTAGAAAACTCCCAATGAGGTGACTGCTCCCTTGCTGTTCCTAACCTCCACCCATACTGACTCAGTAGAGAAACCTTCCTCAACAACCTTCATTTCTGTAGCTGTGATGCACTCTCTGATTAGCAATGCTGCACCCCTTCCTCTTTCTCCACCCTCCCTGTTCTTTTTAAACATTCTAAACCCTGGAACATCTAGCAACCATTCCTGCTCCTGTGAAACCCACGTGTCCTTTATAGCCATAACATCATAGTCCCAAGTACTGATCCATGCTCTAAGTTCACCACTCTTATTTCTGGCACTCCTTGTGTTAAAGCAGACATTCTTTAACCGATCCCTTTGTTTCACCATGTGAAAAACCTTCCCGATAGATTCACAACATCCTGTCACTGCCCTATTTACAATTACCCCCCACCCCCGCCAAACTAGTTTAAACCCTCCGGAACCACATGAGCAAATTCCCCACCCAGGACATTTGTGCCCCTCCAGTTCAGGTGCAACCCATCCTTCTTGTACAGGTCCCACCTTCCCCAGAAGGCATTCCAATGGTCTAAGTATCTGAAGCCCTCCCTCCTGCAACAGCCACGTGTTACGCTGCACTCGCTGACTGATCCTCACCTCACAGTCTCGTGGCACCGGTAGCAAACCTAAGATCACTGCTCTATTCGTCCTGCTCTTCAGCTTCCAAACTAGCTCTCTGTAGTCACTTTTCAGATCCTCAATCCCTTTCCTAGCTATATCATTTGTGTCAATATGTACCACGATTTCTGGCTGCTCCCCCTCCCCCTTCAGAATCTAAATCTGATCAGCGACATCCTGGATCCTGGCATCATGCAGGCAACATACCTTCCAGGAATCCCATTCCTGACCACAAAATCTCCTGTCAATCCGTCTAACTATTGAGTCCCTTACCACTAGCGCTTTTCTATTCTCCCCCCTTCCCTTCTAAGCCACATTGCCAGGCTCAGTGCCAGAGACCTGACAAGTATGGCTTTCCCCTGGTAGGCAGTTCCCACCAGCAGTATCCAAAACGGTATACTTATTGCCGAGGGGAACGGCCACAGGGGATCCCTGCTCTATCTATTGTCATTTAATGTTTTGAACGACAGCATCAAATAAATTATGCTAAAATTACTGATAACATAAATCTGGGAAAAGGGTGTACATTGTGAAGAGGAGATGGGATATCAATAGGTTGTAAGTTAGTCAAAAGTAGATGGATGGATTACATTATCTATTTTGGCAGCAAGGATTGTAAAGCAATATGTTATTTAAATGGAAAGCGTTTGCAGAATTCTTGAGGTACTGAGGGATGTGGGTGCCCACTGGAGAATGGTAATTCAAAAAATTAGTTTATTCTTGCAATTTCATAACAGTCCAGCAGAATCTACTTATCTCTAAGATCTAGATTTTAAAAGAATTATTATGTATACTGGTATATCATATGTAAATCATGAGTTGGTGAAAGTTTCTATAAATGATAATTTGGGACAAAACTCAATCGGTTGGCCAATGTAGGTTAATTCAGACAAGCCAGTATGGATATATTATGGGAAAATTGTGTTTGATTATTTGGCTAGAATTTTTGATAAAGTAACATAATAGACTGATCGGGATTATGCTATTGACCTGATATATATGGACTTTGAAGTGAGCAAAGATATTACTATGGAATGCAAGGGCAGTAGTGACATAGATATTAAATTGACCGAGTAACAGGAAACCCTTCATAATTCATGGTGGTTAATATTTGGTTTCAGATTGGAGCAAGGTTTGCAGTGGCATTCATCAAGGATTGATGCTGACACCTTTTGTTATTCTTGATCAGTATTGCTGACTGGACCTTGGTGCATAGGGCACACTTTCAAATTTTGTAGACAATACTTCATTGCTCAGATCTTTGAATATAGGAGTTGGGACATTATGTTGAGGATGTACAGGATGTTGATTAGGCCTAATCTGGAATACTGGTTGCTTAATTATAGGAAGGCTATTATTAAGCTAGAGAGGGTTCAGAAGAGATTTACCTGGGAACGGAGGGTTTGAGTTACAAGGTGAGGCTGGATAGTTTGGGACATTTTCACTGGAGCATAGGAGGTTGAGGGGTCTACATTATAGACCTTTATAAAATAATGAGAGGTACAGACAAGGTGAATGGCAGGTATCTTTTCCATAGGGTGGGGGATTTCAAGACTAGGGAGTATACTTTTAAGGTGAGTGGAGTAAGATTTTTAAAAAAGCCATGAGGCAATTTTTTACACATACAATGGTTTGTGTGTGGAATAACTTCCTGAGGAAGTGATGGATGTGGATAGACTTAAAAGTTTAAAAGACATTTAGATAGGATGTGAATAGGCAATTTTTGGAGGGATATGATCCAGTGCAGGCAGGTAGGATTAGTTTAGTTTGGGGTTATGGTCAGCATAGACTGGTTGGACCGAAGGGTCTGTTTCTGTGCTGCAATACTCTATGACTTTGTGACCTAATTGTAAATGATGATAAGGATAGTGTCTAATTTAGAACAAAACAAAAGGTTGTCTAAATGGGTGGCAGATGAAATTCAATGAGAAGTGTGGAGATAATATATAAAGGATATAATTGGTAAGGGAGTATAAGAACAGAGGGATCTGAGTGTATATATGCTTAAGTCATTGAAGGTAGCAGGACAGATTGAGAGAGCACTTAGCAAAGCATGTATAGCGCTTAGGGTTTATTAGTAGAAACATAGAGTGCAAAGGTATGGTGGTTATGCGAAACTTGTATCAAATAGAGGTATACTAAATCATGAGGGATTTAGAAACAATAAACAGAGAGAAACTGTTGCTTTTGATAAAGTATTGGGGAATCAATGGTTAAAAGTTTCTATTTGTAATAATAATTTACCTTATAAGTTCAAGCTGTGTGCTTGCATATGTGGCAGACTAAAGATCGCAGTGGCTGTGTGAATAACAAATTAAAACATTGCAAGCGCCTTTGCCGAACCTTGGAGCTGTTCTTGTCTAATCTTCTCCCTGTCCTTAGATAGAGCTGTTTTTCTTTGGTTTAATTAACAGAATATTGTTAACCGCTTTGCTTATCTATGTGAAGAGAACTAGATATAATAACATTAAATCATATGGGCGCTGAGAAATATGTGTACTAGTCACAAACATGAGGGCTATAAAATATACTGCTTTTATGCTATAGACAGAGATCTGTCGAGAATCCACCAAGAAGAAGCCTAAGTGCTACTCTGGTGTCAACTCCAGATCTCTCGCTGGCTGAACTGAAATAAAGAGTGTGTTAAACGTGAACCTTTTGTGTGGTCCAGAACTTTGAGTCAACACCATTGGTTGAAGGATCGTGAACCACAAAACACAGATTAATGTTATTGGCAAAGGAAGCAATGGAGACAAGAAAAACACTTTCTGTTCACATGAATATGGTGAATGTAAGGTCAATCAAAGCATTTAAGAGAGCATTGGATTATGATCTGAAAGGAGGAATGTGCAGGACTACAGGGAGAAGACCAACAAGTGGCATTAGACAAATTGCTCTTCTCCAGAGTCAGCCACAGACTATGGCCTTATTAGCCTCTTTCTGTGCTGTCATAAATCTGTAATTCTGTGTTACCTCTTATTGGCTGGGACATTTTTCACTGGAATGTAGGAGGTTGAAGGGTGACCTTATGGACATTTATAAATCATGAGGGCATAGATAAGGTGAATAGCAAAGGGTCGAGGAGTTCAAAACTAGAGGGCATATTTTTAAAGCGAGAGGCAAAAGATTTAAAATGAGCTGTGGAGCAACCTTTTTACACAGAGGGTGGTTCGTATGTGAGATGAACTGCCAGAGGAAGCGGTAGATGCAGGTATAGTTACAACATTTAAAAGACACTTTGACAAGTACATGAATAACGTTATGGACCAGGCCCGACCCTCAAAACATTTTTAAGCAGGTAGCCAGACCGTAACTTTGCTATTTGTTTTTGTTAAGGGTATATTGGATGTTCCCAGAGTGAATCTGCTGGCCTGACTGCCAAGTTTTAAACAAATAGAATTTATTCACAAAGTTTTGGAATGAAGCACAAAGAACAGAAAATAGAATATTTTATCCTATCCAAACCCGATAGACTATCCCGACTTAATGATGCTGTTCCAAAGATACTTGCAACAATCCCCATAAACAGACCCCTTAGCCCAAAGATTAAAAATGACACAAAAAGCTGATAGATTTCAAGTCAGAGGACGAAGTTGAGCAGCCTTTTTCATACATTCCCTGCTGCAACTAAACCAAAAATCTCTCATCTAAATGAAGGCCAGCTACACAGCTAGCTGGCCACTCCCCTTTGATTATACCGGTCTTTTTTAAGACACGAAAGGCTTAGGCCAAAGGCATTATCTGTTAGGGGTAAACAAAAAGGCCCCAATGAACCATTCAAACTTCAGACATGATGGAACCTTGGGTTGTTTAGACTCTCTCTGAAAAATAAAACTCAGGACAATCTAACCTTGTCAGAGGAACAGGTTCACAACAATAGGAAAGGTTTGGAAAAATATTGGCCAAATGCAGGTCAGTGTGGTCGAGTTGGACCACAAGGACTGTTTCCACACTGTATGACTATGATTTTTTAATGTTTGTTAACAGACACTTGGGATAATTTAATATATCTCCATAAATACTATTCAAGTTGTTAGAGTTGCCATTTGTGGCTGATTAATTGAATCGTGATTATGCTGGAAACTTTTACTGTCCTTTTATTCTATGGGTCTGCTTTCCTCAACTAAATAATATCTGCTATTTATGTCTAAAGTATATCAAAATATATTTGCAATTCAATTTCAAAATAATTTTGACTGTGGTAAGCATTTTATGTTACTGTGGATTTTTAAATTCTGAATGAGGGATCTGGGGGATTTGGCAGAGTGTCAGGTCGGTTCCAATTGGAGTGGAGGGGACAGCAGAGAGGTGTTATTGGATCCAGGGGCAGGGGTATTAAGTCTAGGGATCCTGGTAGGAGAGACATGTAATGCCAGTCAGTGTTCCTTCTCAGATGCTTAGCTATTCTGAGATTGGCATGATCTGTCTGCTAACACATTAATTTCTGGCTTCAGAAGTCACTGCTGTGTGTAGGCTTTGGAGGTCTACATACCACACAAAAAAATTAGACAAAGTATTGGTGCCAGCTTCTCAGTCCTGCGACAGGTGTGTGTGTGTGTGTGTGTGGGGGTGGGAGTGGTGGGGGGCGGTGTTTGGGTCCTTGTGATGTCTGGTCAGGATATGGGGGTGTAAGTGGTCTGGGGAAGGTATAGTTCAGGATGTGTGAAATATTTCAGTTTAACAGTTACTCAGGGGGTCGATGATACATCCAATTGTCAAACTTTTCCTAACTAACTGTTCTACTTAATTTGATCAGAAGCATCCCCAATCTCTGATCTTACTGGAAATTTTCAGAGGGATTCAAGCAAAGAGAAATTGTCCAGAGGAAAATTCGGTTTCCTGTGCAATTCCTTCAGAGTGCACTATGATGGGGATTCCACAATGTCTCCATTCTCATTTCCTATCTATGCTATTATAATGGCTGTCTGGCAAGTGGAAAATCTGCTTCATAGTATCCTAGACTTTATTAAGATCGGTATTAAGTACAAAAGCGGGGAGGATATTGGTTAGACTCACCTGGAGTATTTTGTACAGTTTTGAGTGCCACACACTATATAAAGATGGTGAATACATTACAAGGGAGGTTTATGAGAATGGTTTCAAAGATTGGAAAGGTAATTATGAAGCTAGGTTGGAGAAGTTAGGATTGCCGTCCTTGGTAAGGAAAAGGCTCCGAAGAGGTTTGCTAGAAGTTTTCAAAATCATGAGCGATATGGATCAGATTGGACAAGGAGAATGTTATGGACCACGTCATACCTCCCAACAATATTTTAAGATGGTAGACAAGGAAAATGTGAAGTATCTCAGATGTAATATGACCAGTCAAACTTCTCGATCTTAAGCAAAACACAATTTAGTTAAACACTAGTTAAAATTCAACCAATGAAAAAGGAATTTATAATAACTTAACTCTCTGGCAAGGCACGGTGGCTCAGTGGTTAGCACTGCTGCCTCACAGCGCCAGGGACCCAGGTTCAATTCCCGCCTTGGGCAACTGTCTGTGTGGAGTTTGCACATTCTCCCTGTGTCTGCAGGGGTTTCCTCTGGGCGCTCCAGTTTCCTCCCACAGTCCAAAGATGTGCAGGTTAGGTGAATCGGCCATGCTAAATTGCACGTAGTGTTCGGTGCATTAGTCAGGAGGGAATGTAGGGGAATGGGTCTGGGTGGGTTGCTCTTTGGAGGGTTGGTGTGGACTTTTTGGGCTGAAGGGCCTGTTTCCACACTGTAGTGAATCTAATCTATTGGAAACTTAACAGAATAATAGATACGATAACTAACATCCCATAAACCTCTTGTCAAAAAAAAAGGAAAATGCAGACACAAATTGTCACGTGCAGTTCTCCAATTCAGGATGAGAAAACATCAAGAGAAAATTCAGAGAGAGTAGCAGCAACAAGACATTGACTGAAGTTTCCAACTCTTTTGAGACCCCAATAGCTTCTCTTAAAACTAAATCTAAAAACTAAAAAAAACTAGAAAGCTTGGAATGTGACAGCTGGCCAAATGCAGTCTGCTTCCATTGTTCCCACTTTGAAAAAAACCCAATGCCTCTTAAGCTGTTTACTCAAATGGTCTTCAGTAGTTGACTCAGCAAGTCCTCAATAAAAAGGACAATATAACCTCTTGAAAGCCACAGCATCATCACAAGAAACTTCTGGCACTCATAAAATGATCAGTAATGATAAAGCACAGATTTAAAGTGATTTTCACAAGTAGCAAATACAATGTGAGGAAAATGTTTTCACACAATGAGTGCCTGGAAGTTTGATAGGAGATAAGTCAAATTGAGGCATATAAGAGGATGTTAAATGTTTATGTAAATAGGAATAACAGGGCATGGGAAAGGGTGGGAGCATGGCATTAGGTCATAATGTTCTGCAGATAGCTGATGCAGACACAATGGACTGCGTGTCCTTCTGCACTATAGAAATGCTGTGATTCTGTGAGTTCTTATAGCTTATCATTAACAGTAGTGATACCAAAACCTTCATGACTAATTGGAAGTTCTGCATTTATCGTGATGACATGACCAATTTACACTGACATGAAACAATGGTTTTCCACAGGGGCTTGTGCTCACAGCAGCCATATGGCATAATGCTACTGACACAGGTATAAATACAATAGAGAGCAAGTCAGATGGTCACCAGTGAACTGTACATACTGCAATGTTTCCTCTAGACATTAACCTCAATCCAGGGACAGTTTTGCCTGTTCCATTTGAAGGACAACACCTTGGGGATCTTGGGGCAAGTATTCAATGTTTCCTCCAATGGAAGGGAACTTACTCATGATTCCCATTGAAAATAGTTGGGTCTCATTCTTTAGGGGACTTTCAGCTGTTGATGCTGTATCATCAAACCAAGCCAAAAAGTAAATACTATGGGAATCTTGTCCAGAAACTCATTAGAATATCATAGAGGAGTAAGCCAGAATACTTCACATTGCAACTGTCATCCTAATTTACTCTGCTGCCAAATGCTGTCCTATCACCCCCCCTGCAGAAACTTTACAGAAGTTGTTGAAGTGCAGCTAAGCACAAGTTGAGGACATGGTTAGGGATACTTATGTCCACGCTAAGTGGCTCCCAGTGCAGTCCCAATCATGTTCCATTCACCACAATGCTATTGTGCTCCAATGAAGAAAGTCACCAGCAACACTGACCTTTCAAAGAAACTTGCATTACTACTGGAAGCTTTTGACGTCATACCAGGCATTCTGAGAAACAGCAACCAATACTTGTGCGGCTGGTATCAGCTGATTTTATGGCAGGCAAAAAACTTTAAAAAGATCCACCTTATAACTGAGCTGATAACAAAAGTCCCTGGTGGAAGACAAGGCACAACACTCAGCCCAACTGAACAGGCAAAATGTGGTCACCGGTTGCATTTGGAAAATGAGCAAGGACCTGAGGTGAGACTGTAGGTGTGAAATCCATGGAACATACCACATGACCTGTTAATAACTTCTGTTGGAAAGGAACTTTATTTTCAAATCAGCATTTAGCGGTCTAAGTCTAAACTTCCAATTTTACCATAAGATTGTAGTTGTAATTGCAGAGAAAACAGACAACTCAACAAAATAACGAATGAAAGTATTAACTTGTTAATATTGCAGTGTAATTTCAGCTCAGTTGAATTTAAGTAATATCAAAACATACAAAGTGCACAAAGTTCAGTTTGACACACACACAAACATATCACTCCAAATGTGAAACATTTTCATTTAGGTGAAAATCAACCATCCTTATTATAGTCAATATCAGTTCAGATTTGCAGTGAGATATTCAGCTGGAAAGCTACAATTATGCTTGTCTGTGTTTAGTTCATTTTGATGTCATGCTATTTACTTTCAATGAGCTTCAAATTCAGAGTTTTCAGAAATCTAAATGACAGTTTCTATAAATTGAGCTGCAGTTTAGGTATTGGCCTTTTCCATTCGATTGTTACATTTGGCTAGAACTGCACACTCACAATTATTTAATAGAAGATCATGGGTAATAAACACAGCCTTGCCAGAGCCAGCCCATAGCTGAAATCAGATTTTACACATTTGTAGCCAGTCAAAGACAAACCTGGACTGTGGTTCCACTTGACAACATCAGTCTAAAATCCAGGAGTGACAACATAAGAGAATAAAATGAGAAAGTGTGGCAGAACGTGCTCTAATCCTGAAGAGCGGTCATCATCCTGAAATATTAGACTCGTGGTGACAGAGGTGGGAAGTGGAAGCTTGGGTTTCCCCACTTGCCACAGAGTTTTAACTCTGCTGTGTGTACCCATTTAGCTTTATAGGTTCACTGGATGACAAGCATGGCCCCACATTGGATGGGAAGCATTTTGGATCAAGCCATGGTCCTGTGATGCAGCCTTTGAGAATGCAATCACCTCCTCATGTTCTACTCCCAATTCTAGAATCCATTACATTTCAAATAAAAGCGGAATATAGTAGATGCTGGAAATCTGAAACATATATCCCAAAATATAAATACTTAATATATAGAATATTACAAAGTAGTACAGGCGCTGCGCTTCGGCCCTTGATGTTGTGCAGACCTGTGAAACCAATCCAAAGCCCATCTAACCTACACTATTCCATTTTTGTCCACATGTCTATCCAATGACCATTTAAATGCCCTTAAAGTTGGCGAGCTACACCTGTTGCAGGCAGTGTATTCCATGTCCCTACTACTCTGAGTAACAAAACTACCTCTGACATCTGTCCTCTATTTATCACCCCTCAATTTAAAGCTATATCCTCTCATTCTAGTGACCACCATCTGAGGAAAGAGGCTCTGATTATCTTATATGTCTCAAGGCGCCTCTCAACCACCTTCTCTCCAATGAAAACACCCTCAAGTCTCTCAGCCTTTCCTCGTAAGACCTTCCTTCCATACCAGGCAACATCGTAGTAAATCTCCTCTGAGCCCTTTCCAACTGCTTCTACACCCTTCCTATAATGTGGCGACCTGAACTATACACTATATTCCAAATGCGGCCGCACCACTACAGCTGCAGCATGACCTCATGATTCTGAAAATCAATCCCTCTACTAATAAAAGCTGACACACCATATGTCGTCTTAACAACCCTATCAACCTGTGTGGCAACTTTCAGGGATCCATGTACATGGACACGGAGATTTCTCTGCTCATCTACACTACTAAATATCTTACCATTAGCCCAGTACTCTGCATTCCTGTTACTCCTTCCAAAGTGAATCACCTCACACTTTTCTGCATTAAATTCCATTTGTCACCTCTCAGCACAGCTCTGCAGCTTAGCTATGTCTCTCTGTAACCTACACTATCCACAACTCTACTGGCCTTAGTATCATCTGCAAATTTACTAACCCATCCTTCTATGCCCTCACCCAGGTCATTTATAAAAATGGCAAACAACAGTGGACCCAAACAGATCCCTGCGGCAAACCACTAGTAACTAAACACCAGGATGAACACTTCTGTCTTCTTTCAGGTCCAAACCGCAAAATCACCCTCAATCCCATGCCTCCGTATTTTGTGCGATAGCCTACCATGGGGAACTTTTATCAAACACCTGACTGAAATCCATACACACCACATCAACCGCTTTACCCTCATCCACCTGTTCGGTCACCTTCTCAAAGAACGCAATAAAGTTTGTGAGCCATGATCTACCCTTCACGAAACCATGTTGACTATTCCTAATCAACTTATTCCTTTCTAGACGATTATAAATCCTATCCCTTATAACACTTCCCAACATTTTATCCCCAACCAAAGTAAGGCTCACTGGTCTATAATTACCAGGGTTGTCTCTACTCCCCTTCTTGAACAAGGGAACATTTGCTATCCTCAAGACTACTGGAACTATTCTTGTAGACAATAACAACATTAAGATCAAAGCCAAAGGCTTGGCAATCTCCTCCTTCGCTTCGCAGAGAATACTAGGATAAATCCCATCTGGTCTAGGAGACTTACCTACTTTCTAACGTACCAGGATTGATAACACTTCCTCCTTATGAACTCCAATCCCATCTAGTCTAGTAGCCTGTATCTCAGTATTCTCCTCAACCACATTGTCTCTTTCTAGTGTGAATATTGATAAAAAATATTCATTTAGCACTTCCCCATCTCCTCTGACTCTACACACAACTTCCCACTACTATGCTTGATTGGCCCTAATCTTACTCGAGTTATTCTTTTATTCCTGATATACCTATAAAAAGCCTAAGAGTTTTCTTTGATCCTATCCACCAACAACTTCTCATGTCCCTTCCTGGCTCTCCTTAGCTCTCTCTTTAGGTCTTTCCTGGCTAACTTGTAACTCTCAAACGTCCTAATTGAGCCTTCACATCTCATCCTAACATAAGCTTTCTTCCTGTTGACAAGAAATTCAACTTCTTTAGTAAACCATGACTCGCTTGCTTGATAACTTCCTCCCTGGCTGACAGGTACATACTTATCAATGGCCCTTCCCCATTCTATGCATCCTAAATCTTGCCTATTTGCATCGTAATTGCCTTTCCTCCTGCTATAACTCTTGCCCTGCAGTATATACCTATCCCATCCATAGCTAAAGTAAACATAACCGAATTGTGGTCACTATCACTAAAGTGCTTATTTACCTCCAAATCTAACTTCTGGCCAGGTTCATTAGCCAATACCAAATCTAATGTGGCCTCACCCCTTGTTGGCTTGTCTACACAGTGTGTCACAAAACCCTCCTGTACAAATTAGACAATAACTGACCCATCTAAAGTACTTGAACTATAGTATTCTCAGAGTTGAAAATGTGTTGCTGGAAAAGCACAGCAGGTCAGGCAGCATCCAAGGAGCAGGAGAATCGACGTTTCGAGCATGAGCCCTTCTTTAACACATTTACAGCTCTGATCTCCAGCATCTGCAGTCCTCACTTTCTCCTATAGTATTTTCAGTCAATATTTGGAAAGTTAATGCCCCCCATAACAACTACCTTGTCACTCTCACTCGTATCAAGAATCATCTTTGCTATCCTATTCTCTATATCTCTGGAACTGTTTGGAGGACTATAATAAACTCCCAACAGGGTGACCTCTCCTTTCCTGTTTCTAATCTCAACCCATACTACCTCAGTAGGCGAGTCCTCAAACATCCTTTCTGCAACCGTAACACTGTCCTTGACTAACAATGCCACCCAACCCACTCTTTTACGATCTTCTTTGTTCATATTGAAACATTTAAATCCCTGAACCTGCAACAACCACTCCAGTCCCTGCTCTACCCATGTCTCTGAAATGGCGACATCAATAGCTCTCAGCAGAGTAGACCCATTTTCTCCTTTTCACACCTGCGTTTACCCCCTCCCCCATCCCAGTCACATTAATGGAAAGAACTGATTAGGGATAGTCAACATGGCTTTGTGCGTGGGAAACCATGTCTCACAAACTTGATTGAGTTTTTTGAGGAAGTAACAAAGAGGTTTGAGGAGGGCAGAGCTATCTGGACTTCAGTAAGGCGTTCAACAAGGTTCCCCATGGGAGACTGATTAGCAAGGTTAGATCTGACAGAATACAGGAAGAACTAGCCATTTGGATACAGAACTGGCTCAAAGGTAGAAGACAGAGGGTGGTGATGGAGGGTTGCTTTTCAGACTGGAGGCCTATGATCAATGGAGTGCCACAAGGATTGGTGCTGGGTCCTCTATGTTTTGTCATTTACATAAATGATTTGGATGTGAGCAGAAGAGACACAGTTAGTAAGTTTGCAGATGACACCAAAATTGGAGGTGTAGTAGACAGTGAAGTGGGTTACCTCAGATTACAACAGGATCTTGACCAGATGGGCCAATGGGCTGAGAAGTGGCAGGTGGAGTTTAATTCAGATAAATGCGAGGTGCTGCATTTTGGGAAAGCAAATCTTAGCAGGACTTATACACTTAATGGTAAGGTCCTAGAGTGTGTTGCTGAACAAAGAGACCTTGGAGTGCAGGTTCATAACTCCTTGAAATTGGAGTCGTGGGTAGATAGTGAAGAAGGCATTTGGTATGCTTTCCTTTATTGGTCAGAATATTGAGTACAGGAGTTGGGAGGTCATGTTGCGGCTGTACAGGACATTGGTTAGGCCACTGTTGGAATATTGCGTGCAATTCTGGTTTCCTTCCTATCGGAAAGATGTTGTGAAACTTGAAAGGGTTCAGAAAAGATTTACAAGGATGTTGCCAGGGTTGGAGGATTTGGCTATAGGGAGAGGCTGAACAGGCTGGGTCTGTTTTCCCTGGAGTGTCGGAGGCTGAGGGGTGACCTTATAGAGATTTACAAAATTATGAGGGGCATGGATAGGGTAAATAGACAAAGTCTTTTCCCTGGGGTCGGGGACACCAGAACCAGAGGGCATAGGTTTAGGGTGAGAGGGGAAACATTTAAAAGAGACCTACGGGACAACTTTTTCACACAGAGAGTGGTACGTGTATGGAATGAGCTGCCAGATGTAGTGCTGGAGGCTGGTACAATTGCAACATTTATGAGGCATTTGGATGGGTATATGAATAGGAATAGTTTGGAGAAATATGGGCTGGGTGCTGGCAGGTGGGACTAGATTGGGTTGGGATATCTGGTTGGCATGGATTGGTTGGACCGAAGGGTCTGTTTCCATGCAGTACATCTCTATGACTCTATGATTCTCTTTTACCACCATCAGCATTCCCTTTGTCTTTTGCTGTGGGCACCCCACAATCTGTTGTAATCACTCTTCTTCCCCCTCTGTCAACAGTATAAAGATTATAATTTTCCAATTCCTTCCAGTTGAAGAAGAGTCATAATGGACTTAAAATGTTGTCTCGGTTTCTCTCTCCATAGATGCTACCAGACCCATTAAGTTCTCCAGCACTTCGTATTCTTATTCCAACTGTCCATACATTAAGAGCAATAGAGCAACTGGAGAGAGAATAGGGCATCTTGAAGGTTAACAGGGTCATCTATGTGTTAAACCTTAGGAGATGGGAGAGATACTAAATGAATATCTTGTGGCAGTTTTTACTGTGGAGAAAGAAATGGAAGCTGGAGAACTTGGGGAAATAAATAACCCTTGATGTTTTGAAAACAGTTCACATTACAGGAGAACAAGTGCTGAAGGTCTTAGAAAACATAAAGTGGATAAATCTCCAGGACCCGATCAAGTGTATCCCAGGATAAAGTTTGAAGTTAGGGAAGAAATTGCGGGTCCCTCGCAGAAATACTTGTTTCATCTATAACCATGGGTGAGGTGCTGAAGGACTGGACAGTGCCTTTATTAAAGAAAGACTGTAAGGAGAAACATGGGAATTATAGACCTGTGAGCCTGACATTGGTGGTGGGTAAGTTGTTGGAAGTGATTCTGATAGACAAGATTTAAATGTATTTGTGGCAAGGATTGATTAGGGATAGTCAGAACGGTTTTGTGCAAGGGAAATTGTGTCTCACAAATTTGATTGAGTTGTTTGAGTGAGTAACCAGAAAAATTGATGAGAACACAGTGATAGACATTGTTTAGATGGACTTTAGGAAAACCTTTGACAAGGTTCCGCATGATAAACTACAAGGGATCCAGGGTGAGCTTGCCAGTTGGATACAACATTGGCTTGATAGTAAGAGACAGAGGGTGGTGGTCGAGGGTTATTTTTCAGAATGCAGGCCTATGACCAGAAGTGTTCCACAGGGAACAGTACTGGATCCACTTTTGTTGTCATTTACGTAAATGATTTGGATGAGAATATTGAAGGCATAGTTAGTAAGTTTGTGGATGACACCAAAATTGGTGGTATAGTGGACAGTGAAGAAGGTTCTTTAAGAGTGGCAGATGAAGGTTAATTTGGATAAATGCAACGTACTGCACTTTGGTAACACAAATAAAGACATGACTTCTACAATTCATAACAGGGCCCTGGTAGTGCTGTAAAAAAGAGACCAGGGGTTCAGGTACAAAATTCTTTGAAATTTACATCAAGGATAGACGGGACAATTGAGAAGGCATTTAGCAGGTTTGTCTTCCTTGCTCAGACCTTCGAGTATAAGTGTTTGGATGTCATGTTGAGTTTTACAAGATGTTAGTGAGGCCTCTTCTAGAATACTGTGTGCAGTTCTGGTCGTGCTGCTATAGGTAGGATATGATTAAATTGGAGTGAGTTCAGAAAAGACTTAGCAAGGTGTTGCTGGGAATGAAGGGTTTGAGTTATAAAAATAGGCTTGGATGTTTTCACTGGAGCATAGGCAGCTGAGGGATGGCCTTAGAGAGGTTTATAAAATAAAGAAGGACATAAATCAGAATAGTAAGGGCCTTTTCCCTAGGGTGCGGGAGTTCAAAACTAGGGACATATTTTTAAGGTGAGAGGAGAAAGTTTTAAAAAGGATGTGATGGGTAACTTTTTTCATACAGAGTAGTTTGTGTATCGAATGAATTGTCAGAGGAAGTGGTGGGTGCAGGCACAGTTACAACATTTAAAAGACATTTCGATAAGTTCATGAATTACGAAAGATTTGGAGGGATATGGGCCAAATGCAAGCAAGTGTGACCAGTTTTGTTTGGGAACATGGTCAGCATGGACTAGATGGATTGAAGGGTCTACATTCCCTTAAAAGTTGAGTTGAAATGAACTCCTCAGTGGTCACCATGCTGCTGGACTTAATTGGTTGAGAAACTGTAAATAATAAGTCACATAGCAAAGACAAAACGAGTAGGTCATTTAACCATTGATCTGTGGTCTAACCTCATACATGTGCCTTTGCCACATATCCCTTAACAACTTGAGCTGACAAAAGAACTTCTCAATTTTAATTTAAAATCTAACTTGAACAATATCTACGATAGACCAGGTTAACTATTACTCATGTATATTCACAGAATTACAAAATTATTATGGTGCAGGAGGAGTTTGTTTTGGCCCAACATGCCCTCACTGGCTCTCCAAATGAACATTGTTAGCTGGTGTCGAACTCTTGCTTACTCCCCCTATCCTTGCACACTATTTCTATCCAAATAATCATTCAATGCCCTCTTGAATGCCTGAATTGAATCTGTGTCCAATACACTTGTTGGCACTGCACTCTATACTCTAACAACTGTCACCCTTGCATCATCAGTGCATCACTTTAAATCAAGCACACGCGCTCCTGTTCCTCTTGCAAGTGGGAAGAGCTTCTCTCTCCCCCTGCTCTATGCAGAGTGCTCATGATTTTAAAAGTCTCTATTAAATCTGCTGTCAGCCTTCTTTTCTCCAAGAAAACAACTTCTTCAATCTATCGTCACAACTGAAGTTTCTCACTCTTTGTTAATCACTCTTCACTCTCTCCAATGCATTCACATCTTTCCTATAACAGCTATCAGGAAAGTGGCTGAGCAGAGGCTGATAGCTAAGTTCGGTGCCCATAGGGAGGGCCTCAACCGGGACCTTGGGTTCATGTCACATTACAGGTGATCACCATTGCACTATACACACACACACAGATATTCCTACACACACACACACACACACGGACACAGATACACACAGATGCGCACAAAGACACCTACACACACCCTTATAGACACACAGACTCCCACACATGCACCCCCTCACAGACTTAAGACACTGTGCACTCACTACACACGCACACACACATTTTCTCACACTCACAACCCCCACCCCAGACAGACACACACACAGACAGACAAAGACCCACATGCACACATATATATTGTGTGTGGTGAATTTTTTTTGGTACTTTCAGAGTTACATTGCACTTTGCTCAAAAACCACATAAATTCATGTCGAACTCTGAACTCAAAAACTGCATGAATTTATGTAAAACTCTGTTATTTCACTTTTTAGATTGGAATCAATCTAAACATCAGGTCATAGACAGAGAACACAGGGGGCTAACACCTTCAACATATTGTCTAGCTATCACCATTGTTAACAGCTAACCCGAGAATGCAACTTTAAAAAAAAAGGGTTTTGTGATTTACACATGAAAGAAGTGAAACTATCACTGTATTCTAACAGATGAAAGGCTTAACAGACAATCCATTCTTCAATGTATAATTTCAGTTACATCACACTGCAAATTTTTGCTATAAATTCTGTGTTACGATCGAGCCCCTCCACAATCACCTGAAGGAGCGTCGCTCCGAAAGCTAGTGTGCTTCCAATTAAACCTGTTGGACTATAACCTGGTGTTGTGTGATTTCTAACTTTGTACACCCCAGTCCAACACCGGCATCTCCGAATCATAGCTTATGATATGCATTATTAATTGCTCACTCCACCTGTCCTACCATCCTCAATGATTTGTATAAAAATACATTTAGATCATTCTCCTCCTGCACTCCCTTTAAATTATATGCCCTGTTTTATATTGTCTTTCAACGTTCTTTCTACCAAAGTGCATTACATCACACTTCTCTGTATTCAACATCATCTGCCACTCCACCAACTTGTCAATACCCTTTTTAAAGTTCCATGATGTCCTCCCCATAGTTTACAATTCTTCCAAGTTTTGTGTCATCTGCAAGTGAAGGTATAAACTGATTTTACTCATGAATAACAACAGCTGCAGAAATAGTTTCAGTGTTATAGTAATCCCATGTTTACATTGTACAGAAGACAGTGGAAATAGAATTACAGTTGATTTTTCTAGCATTTATTGCAGGTTAATTTTGTCTACCCTACGGTATTGTCACTGAAATTGCTTTGATTAACTAACTCTGTGTACTTTTCATTTCATCTTTTTGAAGTTCAGATAATTAGGAAAATGATCTTGTCAGTAATAATATGACTCACAAGGTGATTTAGGAAAGCAATAAATGCAGTCAGATGTAAAATAATAGCAGCAATGCGTATTCATAACTACAAAGAATGTTATGAATATATCATTCACCCAATTTATACATGTTAATGGGCCAAAAATTGCTGGAGTGGCAAATTTTGCAGCAAACGATGTGATTTGGCAATTTTCCCTCATCCTTCAAGTCAATTAGTTTTGCTCTGTAAGTTGCTGGAATTGGAAATCACAAACTGAGGTCAGTGGGGCATCGGAGATCTTGAAATTTGAAAATGGAAGAAAAAAACAGGGCAAACAATGGAGAATAGGCTGAATCGGGGCAAAGAGGAAATGAAATATTGGGAAAGAAGCTATATATTTTATTTTTGAACTCTAATTTTTAAAAATAGCTAGGATTAATTTAAAAACCTGCAGGAATGAGACACCACAGTGTCATTATTCCCTTTCTGGACTCTGCTAAATTTCATGTCGAAACCATGAATTACATCAGTTCTTTCAACAGGAAATTGCTGCTTTACATATCAGTGAAGAATTATTAGTATTTACAACACAAGCACAGATGCATCATTTTATTTTTAAAGTCTAGGGGTATGTAACAGTGAGCTCCCATTGTGTTGATGTGAATGACGGACTGGCACAAATTGTCTGCATTTGAGACCATCCTGAAATATACACAGGACAGCGTAGTTTGTTTGCTCTGCGAACGTATGATTCTAGTACAGGCTCTGGTACAAGAAATTCCTAGGCCTAATAAGGTGGAACTCATGATCCATATCCTAACCAACTCTCCAAATAAAACTTAACAATACGTAAGCCACAAGATGATTCTCTAGGATTTATATAGAAAAAGGGGTCCTATCCTTCACACATGATTCACAAAAAACATCTGTTGCTTAGACTTAAGGTATATAAACAGGCATTTGAGATAAAAGAAATAATATTAAATTTAAAAAGTACACACATGGTTAAACAGGATGTTAAACAAAATAAATGGTCATCCACTGAAGGAAAGTCACTCTATTTCCAAGTCTTAGAGAAGAAGCCATGGTTACCTCTGCTTGTGGGAGATACTTGTGCACCACCAATGGATGTTTACCTTCCATAAAAGCAAAATACTGCCAATGCTTGAAATTTGAAACAAAACAGAAACTGCTGGAGAAGGTCTGGCAGTATGGGGCTTCAAAAGTTTGTTAGATATTTCTGGAACTTGTGTTCGTTTTTCAGGATTAGGGGAAACACCAAGAGTCAAACAACATGGAAACAGACCCTTTGGTCCAACTAGTCCACACTGATTGTAGTTTCAAATGGAAACAGTCCCACTTGCCTACATTTGGCTTGTAACCCTCCAAATCTTTCCAGCTCATGTACCAACACTTCCTCTGGCAGTTCATTCCACACACTAACCACTGTGTGTGTAAAAAAGTTGAGGCTGTACAGGTTGTTGGTGAGGCCTTTTCTGGAGTACTGTGTGCAGTTCTGGTCACCCTGCAAAATGAAGGATACTTGAAAACTGGAGAGGATTCAGAAAAGATTAACCAGGATGTTGCCATGAATGGAGGGTTTGAGCTATAAAAAAGGCTGTATAACTGGGACTTTTTGCACTGGAGCTTGGGAGGTTGAGAGGTGACCTTATAGAGGTTTATAAAATCATGAGAGGCATTGATAAGGTGAATAGCAAAGGTCTTTTCCCTAAGGTAGAGGAGCTTAAAACTAAAGGGCATATTTTTAAGGTGAGAAGTGTAAGATTTCAAAAGGACATGAGGGACAACTTTTTTACACAGTGATTCATGTGTGGAAGAACTGCCAGAGGAAGTGGTAGATGTAGGTACAGTTACAATATTTAAAAGACATTTGGATAAGTACATGATTAGGAAAGATTTGGAGGGATATGGCCCAAATGCAGGCTAGACGGAATAGTTTAGTAGGATCGAAGGGTCTGTTTCCATGCTGGATGACTCTATGACTCTGCTGTATGTATTGTTTCTGTGTATTGTAGTAGGTGTGTTTTGGTTACTATACAATTTCAGTTTATACAGGAGTGGTTTGAGATTAATGGGATTATACTTTTGCTATACGTCTAAAAATCTTCGAATTTGTGTTATAAGCAGTTAGTTTGATTTATTCCAACTTATCTTTATTTCTTTAGTTAATAAACTTCTCTTTTGTTGTTAAAGTGAAATTTGTAGCATAGCATGTTTGTGGTTCAGCAATAGAACTCTTTGTTAAAACCAAAACAAAATATGATCTATCAAATCAGGTTTTGGTCTGACTCATCCAGAAATAACATCAGCTGGAAATAACATACTGCAGTGCATTTTTCAGATGTTTAATATTGCTAACACTGCTCATCAGTGTTGAAGAGATAGAATATTGAAAGGGCAATTATTAGACTCTGTCTTGATGGACATATTGAATTCTTTCTGGTGTCACCTGCATATAACCTTGTAGAGCAATCCTAATACTGGTTACCAGACACTAAAGATTTCCACTTCAGACATAACAAATACATGCAGAGCAAGGCTGCAATAAACTATACCAACACTAGGAAAATACAGAGCACTCTATTGCCTGGACTGATCTGGAGAAGCCTCACAATACCTCGCTGAGCATTCAGTTCACTACATGCTTCATGATTTTGCCAATGTGAGTGAACAGCCCTTGCTACCATCTAAGAGGTTGGAGGATGGAAGACTGAAACACAGGAGAAGGGAACTGAGTTGGAGAAGGAAGCGAAACAGCAGCGATAATATATATATATGCAAAGCATTCATGAGCTGTATCAGTAATATCAGTTATACCTCGACAATCACTAATAACCTCATTCCTTACTTACCATTTATTGCCATTGTGTTGTTCCGTACCGAGAGCACGGCAATAAAAATCAAAAAATGTATATATCTCGAGGCGTGGCTTCAGACTGAATCACCGTGGTGGTCGGGACTGCCCTGATAGGAACAGCACCAGCAAAGAGTCAGAGGTGGGAGCAGGAATGTGGATACCCTAATAGAGGACGGCATGTGTGTATTGCATTAAGCTAATACCATTCTCCCAGGTTGTCTCATCAATCATTCTAGTAATCTGATACTGGGCAGATAACTGTGACCCCCTGGAAACCACATCTCCCCTACCATTTTGAACCAGTATGGTGGCAGCCTGAGTTAGAAATGGTAGCATTGTGATAAAAACTGTTTAAGCTGCAATAGAAACTGTGGTGTTGGCAACCAGATGCAGGCTGACGATGTATTCCATGTTGGTAAGGTGGAACTCCAAGCTGGGAAAGCCCAATGTCAAGCGGGTATGAGGCTTACAAAAGTGAAACGCATGTGAGGCTGAGTTATACAGATCAATGGATTGAGTACTAATTGTTGGAGATTGTTGTACATGAATGGTGAGGTTAGTTATTCTGTTCATATAATAGATTAATTGCAGGTGAATTCACTCATTTTGGCAACTTGTCACTGTGTCAGATCATTCCTGCACTGAATCTATGTACTTGAAGCTACTCTCTGGGCATTGAAATGTGTGGCTATTTCACCCTGCTGTCTCCTGAACAGATCTGTAGAGGACCTCGAGCATTTCCCTGCCCCAGCCCCACCACCCACATGCTACTCCATGCATATAGGATGTCTTTCCTTCTCTCCACATCTTACACCGAGACCAGTGGTGCACTGTTAAAAAAATCATGGTGTGCTTTCTCACAAATTCAACCATTCACATTCCAAATTACTCCAGTCATTTTCAGCATCCAATACACACCTCTAAGGGCTGCAGGCTGCTTTTAAGTAACATCAACTTCTCACAACATTAATAAGTGCAGCCATTGTGCGGTAAGGGTGGGTATGTTTAATCAATCTATTCAGACATACCTCTGGAGCAGTTGGAACTTTGATTCAGGTCTTCTGGCTCAGAAATAAGGTCACTACCACTGCATAAGAGCCCTAGCAGTAAGGGTATTGTTGGCTGAACAAGCAATCAATTAAAATGTAGAACTTAATGTATTGGCTGCATCCAAATAAACAGGCACTTGCTCAACACATATACTTATTTTCTGAGGTTCTCCAAATTTAACTCTCATTCATATAGGAGAAATAGCAGAATACTTATTTTTTGATAATGTCTTGTGAAGTTATTTTCTTCCTCACTGTCCCAAAAATCACAAGCATACTAACGTTAAATATAAATGGCAATGATGGAACTGTGCTCGGGGATATTAATTCAATGGAGTGAAATGATGATTTGTGTCAATGAATGGCAGATGAATTTAGTGACTAATGGTGCACAGAAATGCATAGCATATGTGCATTTCATAGTGGGATTACTTAAATCACAAGTCAGACATTGAAACCCAATGTGCAATCTTCACTTATATTGGAAATCTTTAAGGCTATTATTGCTGTTACTGTGAATCTCATTGCATGTAATAGCAGTTAATTGCCTTCTCGATCAGAACTTTCACAGACAAATTTCATATAATCATGTTTCTGAGAATTATTCATGGAATACAGTTTAAAATTATAGCTTGACAAAATTAAACAAGGGATGCCTCAGAATGGAATTGTAGCATAAGGAAAGAGAAAACATATAATGCACTGGTCTGTTCTCACCGATGTGCAGATTTCTGGCATTTTGAATGAAGTCTACAAACCAATGGTGTAGATGCCCACAGGATATCGGAACATTATAGGCTAATCGGAATTGGGGACCCATCATGTTTCAGGAACCACAGTGTAATTTTTAAATTACCAATGGGTGTTCCATGCCTTCCCTTGGGATTTACACATTGCCTCAGACAAAGTCCATTAAATAGTCTCACCATGCCTGAGTTGAACATCATGGAAGCAATCCTATAAAAATAAACTCACCTGTTTTTTGAAACACTTGGTGGTGGTAGTTGAGTTTGTGTGGAAATAGCAATGAGGAGAGGAAATAACTAGTTCTTGGGTGGGTGGAGGTGGTATGGTTGAAAGGAATTAGGACTGAGCTCCAGTTAGTAAAGGCAATGTGTGAGAGAGATGTCCCCGTCTTTCTAATCTGAGGTTCAAGCTGTAATCCAGTGACTAATAGTTTCCCTGGTCGAGAGTGTGGTGCTGGAAAAGCACAGCAGGTAAGGCAGCATCCGAGGAGCAGGAGAATTGATGTTTCGAGCATAAACCCTTCATCAGGAATGAAGCTTGAGGATCGGGGAGCTGAGAGATAAATGGGAGGGAGGCGGAGCTGGGGGGAAAGTAGCTGAGAATATGGTAGATAGATGAAGGTGCAGGTGGAAGTGGTAGGTCGGAGGGGAGGGTGGAGCGGATGAGTGGGAAGGAAGAAAGATGGATAGGTCGGACCAGTCAACGGGGCAATGCCGAGTTGGATGCTTGGGACTGAGGTAAGGTAGGGTGAGGGAAAATGAGGAAACAGGTGAAATCCTCATTGAACCCGTGTGGATCTCAAAAGCGGAAGATAAGGCGAACCTCCACCAGGCGTCGGGTGGTAAGGATTTGGTGATGGAGGAAGCTTCCCATCAACCTTGAAGTTGCAGTGAGACTTGACATAAAGTTCTCCTTATGTAGCTATTATTATGATGTTTTAAAATATATTGCTTACACATTAAGACTGATGTTAAATCAGTAGTCCTGCTTTGCGGGTGTTACTCCCATTATGGTTAATCATATTAGGCCATCGTGGATATATCACAGAGTCATATAACGGTTATTGCACAGGAGGAGGCCAGTCAGCCTAAAACGTCCATGCTGGGGTCTCTGCAATGTGATAATATATCTAGAGAAGTAATAGAACAATTTAGAAAGTTGATTGGTCAGTTGAAATGGCTTGGTACTTAGACCAGACCAAGTGCTAATTTTAATGGATTAGGATTATAATCAAACATAAGACTGTTTTCAAGGGTACACAAACATTTTAATATATAATATTTGGAACAATACCGCTCGAGTTCCCACCCTCTGGCTACCCAACAAATATGAAACTAATAATTTTCAGTAATGGTTCACATCCTGATCTTCCTGAAGGTTATTCTCCAGCAATTGGTTTTATATCTGTTGAGGGCAAAAATGGCAAATGATGTCCCTTCACGTGTAAATACAGAAAATAAAAAAAAGCTTGCTGCAAGTACTTTAGCTGTTCAAACACTTGTCTGGGTTTTATGATGGCAGCATTCATCCTGTGATCAGGCTGCTCACTATCCTGACATGGAAATAAACCACTGTTTTTTCAGTGTTGCCTGGTCAAAATCCTGGAACATTTTCCCTAATGGCATTCCTATAACAAACTGAACTGATTAGTTGAAGAAGGCAACTCACCACCACATTCTCGAGAGTCTGAGGCTCTCCACCCTAGCAGTTCATTAAACATGCAAAACCCATTGATCTCACTGCCAATTTATATCTTGGTACTTTATACCTAAGATGGTGTTATTTGTAGGTGACATTGTACACGTTTCATTGTATTCCTGTTCTGTTGTAACTTGAGTACACGTGGCCAAAAACCTAATTTTTAGTCTATAGAAACCTAATTTACTTCCGTGAATGTAAAATGATGAATGTGAACAAGTGTAATTGTACCATTGATGCACTCTAGAAATGAGAGTGAGGAATTTGAAGGAATAATGAATGCAGAAACAGATTCAAGTATTAAGGCAGAAAAATATGTTGATGGTATAAGGTGATCAGAAGCTTTTACATCCATTAATATGTATCCTGAAAAGGCAGAACATCATACTTTAAAGCCAAAATCAATGCAAGAGTGACTGACAACATATTACCACTACGCATTCTGATAGTTGCACTCCATGGCAGAGTCTACGAGAGTCCAACATACAATAAATCACAAATTCTGTGCATTGGCAGAATCACACTGTAATGTCAATATGCAAACTCAGCTTTCTGAAATCCACCGAGTCAGTATCAGTGGTCCAACACTGGCAGGACAGCTAATATATAAAGATTTCTGTATAGTCATATTTCACAAGATTAAAACCACACCCACTTGGGTGGAACAGACTAAATGTGATGCAACTGAACCCCAAATATGATATCAAAAATCTGTACAGAGATTGGATGTGATAGGCAATTTTAAGTTTGATGCAGTATACCTCCAAATAGGTTCAATTTGGAGTACAGTGTACAGTGTGAACAATCAGGAGCAATTATGAGTGCAAGGCAACACAATGGAGCAAAATGGTTCACCTCTACACAGATTGACATTGCTCCATTACATTGTGTGCAGATATTTAGAGTTCTTTCTTAGGATAGTCTACTGCTTGTTTTGTAAAATAGAACAAATTTAAACATTGTGTTTAAAGGAAGATGGCACCATAAATGTATGTCTACATTCTAAATTTTCCAAAGCAAGATTGTTTTCCAAACCGATATGAATCATGGCTACAGATCCATCCACACAGTAGAAAAATTCCAGGAGCTCACAAAATTTAGGTTGTTGCTTCGGCAGTAATGTTTCCGACAGTTATTATTTGAATTGTCAGGCATCCAAAACATATTCCAACTACAGGCGGATAGGATTGTTGCAAATATACCTGGCTTTTTTTGCATAGCTAATGGCATTGTCATTATGGGTAAGACAAAAGCAGAGCTTTATTACAACTGTCAACTACTGATGACAACACCACATCAGCAATATTTAACAGCATAAAAGGCCTGGTCAGTCCATAGAGTCCATCCTGATCCAGGGAAGATTAAGAGTGTAAAACAAATACGAAGAGATATTGAGACTGCAGATGCTGGAGAAGTCAGAGTAGACATTGGAAGAAGTATGGCATTGGAAGAAGCACAGCAGGTCAAGCAGCATCTGAAGAGCAACAGAGTTGACTTTTCAGGCTTAACTCTTCATCAGGACTCAGGTGCTGGTTGAGCTGCCTCCTTGAACCGCTGCAGTCCACCTGTTGTGGGTTGACCCACAGTGCCATTAGGGAGAGAACTGCAGGATTTTGACCCAGCGACAGTGAAGGAGTGGTGATATATTTCCAAGTCAGGATAGTAAGTGGTGTGGAGGGGAACTTGAAGGTGGTGGTGTTCCCTTACAATTAGCAATAGCCAAAGATAAACAACTAGAAGATTTGCAAAAGATCATGATCCAGGATTAGCTTGGCAGTATTAAAGGACTACTTGAGAAGATGTGTTCACTTTAGCCATGCAGAGACAAAGGTTTTGTCGTAACTAGGGATGAACGAGGACATTCAATGATTGTGAATGTCTGTGAGGCATACCAAATATATTCAATCCCAGCTGTGAAGTGAGCCTCTACATCCATACATCACTCCAACTGTTACTTTAATTATAGTAGCAACAGTTCTGTTCGCAATGCATGAGGTAATTACATCCCTGTGATGGATTACTTCTCTAAGTTTCCCAAAGTTCAATGATAACAACACAATTGCTGATACAATGATGCAATTTTCAGTATATTCAGTATGTCTGACAATGGATCACACTGCACTGGCAAATCATTGCAAACATTTGTTTTAAGTGCGTGAGTGACCCATATGACATAATCACCTTACTATTCATGCTGAAATGGTGGAGTAGAACATATGGTATATATTGTCAAAATAGTGTTAATTAAATATCAAGCAGTAAAGCAAGATTTTCACATCGCACTGCAGCATTTTTATGCAATACACCAATTCAGAAGAGATTACATCCCTAGCTCAGACAGCTCGAGCAAATAACCTTGCCAGCAGCCAACTATTGAACCATTCTGAACCCAGGACATTCTTCTTCAAAGAGAGTGGGGAATGAAAGAAATACATAATGCACACCAAGTATAGAATTGCCAAAACTGCACACGAGGCAGAAAATGCAAATTAGAAGCTCAAAAACAATACTTGGCTACTAGCAAAGGTTTCTAAAATATGCAACGAGTCTTGATCAAAGTAATGATTGATCACGGTGCTACATTGTGAAGGAATAAAAACAAGCTCATCCAATATATGACACACCGATCATGTACGACAACAGTGAGGAAGAACACACTAACGATGATCGTGTGTTGATGTTAAATGACAGCAACCAGCAACAAAACAGCAAGTTGTCAAACAAGTGCAACAGACAACAACCCATACCTCTCAAATGATGGGGTTGATTTGTTGAACTGTTATACTGAAGTATGAAATGGTGCATAAACTCTGTTTTACCTGTTGGCAGGTTTGTCAATTCAATAATTATAAATGAGCAATCATATATATCTGTTTGGGATGACATTGTATTTTTTTAAAGGGGGATGTTGTGTTATGTCTCATGGTCAGTATGTCAATATACATTTTAGAGACATATTCATATCATAGTATGTAACTTGAGGCTATAAAGATGTCATTTGACACCAGGATCATTTGAAACACAACATTCTACTTGAAGCATGTTGTTCTGTGTAATGCAACAGTTCACTGTTAACCACATATTTACTTGCCTGTGTATATACTTCTCATACATATTGCTGTAATAAACATCTATTGGATTTTTCAGCATCATGATATCCACACCCAGTTTCATGTATTAAGGGAAACAACATAACCTTTGGCAAACTGCTGAAGGTAAACCACGTTCCCCCTTAAGGCTTCAATTTTGAAATCAATTTTAACCAAAAAGTTAACACTGTTGTTAAATCTTGTTGTATTGAATCGGGCAGTTTCTATAAGAATAAATGTATTTGTTTAGCCTGACATCAGTAAGAATGCAGGATTCACTACCACATGGTAGAGGCAAAGGGGAACAGCATAAATGCAATTGTGGGAAATTGATCAGCATGACGAAGTAAGATGAACCAATTGAGCTTAATGCCCTTTCTCTGTAGTGTAAATTCTCTACTATCTCAGTGTAACTAAAGCTCTCCACAATTTACTTTCTTTGATGTGTTCTGAATTAATGTAAATAATAGCAGAGAGTCCCTGAGCTGTTTTCCAATTTCAAAATAGTTGATGGATACAAGTGATACTATGTGGAGAGAGGCATGCTGCAGGAATTACAGAGCACACATTTATCACAAAGATGAGACTGACATTCTGCTTTCAGGGAATTAGATTTAATAAGTGAATCTTTTGTGACCTACGTGAGAAAAGACTTAGTATTTGAAGCTCGTGTAATTTAAATTCTCTAGATACTGGTGAAAGGTTTGCTATAATAGTGATGTCTCTCAGGATTTGTCTGCTGTAACAATAACCAGAACCTAGCACTGCATTTTCTGTCTGCTTCAGACGTTTCCACATTATGCAAATAGACTTTTGCTCTTTTTCAAAGTTTTGGAAGTAATTGAGACTTAGCTTTGGCAGATGGAAAATTTCAGAAATCACAATTGACTTTGAACTTGTGTTAACCATGACAATACGTTCCACTATGAAGCACTTGAATTCCAAATGAATAAAATTAATCTCAAGTTTTCTTGAAGAACTTGCTGTCAGTATCCTAACTTGGAAATAGATCACAGTCTTTTCAGTATCATTGAGTCATAATCCTATAATTCCTCTCCTAACAGCATTGTGGGTGCACCCGAATAAAGAAAAATTAATACTGCTACCAGATATTTCAGAACAGTATTACATTCTGAGGCACTAAATGTTGTTGCTTTTCATTTCACACATGGTAGGAATAAATAACAATTATTTTCTTTTGCCATATTAGAGAATGAGGGGAAGCTAGCTGGGAATGTAAAAACAGATAGCAAGAGTTTCTCCTGGGTGTCAAAGGAAAAAGTAAGCAAAGTGAGTATTGGTCCTCTAGTGGGTGACAATGGGAGTTCATAGTAAATATTGAATGCAATGAGTAAATATTTTACGTCTTTCTTCACTGTAGAGTGTACAAAACATCAGTAATGTCTGCAAATCTGGAAGCTAAAGGAAGAGAGGAACTTAGTGACATTATAGTAATGAGGAAAGCAATACTGAAGTTGTGCATTGCTAAGTCTCTGGATCCAATGGACTTCACCATTGGGTCATAACAGAGGTGGCTAACAAGGTATTAAATGTGTTGGTATTATTCTTCCAAACTTCCTTTGATTCAGTATAGTTTCCATCAGATTGGAAAGTAACAAATATAACTTTCGATACAAGAAGGGGGGGAGGCAGAAAGCAGGGAACTGAAGACTAGTTAGTTTAAAAGCTGTGACAAATTGAACATAAACTTAAGGATAGTATGCTTCAGTTACATAGGCCATTGGTGAAATCTCAACTTGAATATTGTGTGCAGTTTGGCTTTCATTTTTTTGAAGGATATTGAGAGAGGTTTGATACCTGTGTATGGGATATGTATGGGATGTCTTCTGGGGAAAGATTGAACAGGTTAAGTTTTATTTTCACTGTCATTTGGGGGTGGCTTGATTGAAGTTGTATGAGACTGAATGGTCTTGACCAGCTGAATGTGAAAAGCATGTTTCTTCTTTTGGTTAAGTCCGAAACCAGGGGGCAAGATTTTAAAATTCAGGATTGTCATTTTAGAATAGGGATGAGGAGAATTTCTTTTTTTTCTCAGAGGATTGTGCGTTTTGGAACTCTCTGCATCAAGAAGTGCTGCAGGCAGGGTCATGGAATATTTCTAAGATAGAGGCAGGTAGATTCTTGTTAGACAAGGGAATCAAATGTTATTGGGGAAAAAAGATAATGTGATATATAGAACACAAACAAATCAGCCACAATTTTATTGAATGGCAGAGCAGGCTTGAAGGACCGAATGGGCTACTTTTGCCCCTAATTTATATTTCTGTATGAATATACATCATTAGTGAAGACAAACAACCTCTAAAGCAGCAGATTATAAACTACAAATGATTTGAAAAGTATGTTAGGGTCTTCCATAGTGCTCTAAGTGACTACAAAATGGATAGGCTCAGGAATTCACAATCAGGCCTTTCCAGGAAGTTGTGTTTGCAAGCGGTAATCCAATCCAGTAAAAGTAGATTACTGTTGTATGCCAGTGTACATTAAAGAATCATACAAAAAAATTTTCAAACCACAAAAAAATTGTGTAGCAACAAAACATGTTGCAATCAGAAAGTGACCTTGATGCGCTTTACAATTACATATTATCTATATTTAGTGAAAAAGCTTAACCATGTGCTGTTCAGAATAATTTGAGAACAATTTTCTGAACAATTAAGATCCATTTAATTTAACTGAGGTTTTGTTGTCTCACCTCATTAAGTAACAGTATTGTGGTTAAGATGTTAACCTTATAAATCTCAGAACTAGTTGATGCATACTTGCCATGACATTTGTTTGGCCTTTCACAATATATAACGCAAAGCACTAGATTTAGAGAATTTAGGCATCTGCTTAAGTGTTCTAGCCCATACTCTGTAGTTACCAGCATGCTTTATCCAAAATTATTTAACCAGGAACAATAATTCTAAATGCATCCCCCTTACTTTTCTCTCTCCAGTTAGTTGGATAAATCTGTAAAGCAAGAGTGAGGGACAGAGCTAATCTTTTTATCCGAACGGGAAAATGCTTGGCTAAAAAGCAGGTATGGGGGGATCCAAGATGGCGGCGACCCAGTAAGACTGAGTCTATAGTGCTCCTCCCAAGACTTGGGCACAGTGGGTCACCTACCCCCTACCAAGCTCACCAAATCATTTATAATAGTTTTGTAATTCAATTAGTTGTGTAATATTACATTTAAACAACTTAATCCTAAGTTAAAATATCTAAAGGGAAGGGAGCCCGCAGCTCTCAGCAAGCAGGAACCCCTCCCCCACACTCTCCAGCTGCAGCAGAGGCGTCCACAGCCGCCCCGGGGGACTTACCAACAGTAACAAGCCTTGCAGAAATGCTTTCCAAGCTTGACTCGAAGATCGATGCTTTTATTGTCGAATCCAGAAATCGTTGGGAGTCGCTCTCGGCTGCGCTGCAGAAGCACGACCGTGAGATTGAAGAAATTCAACGCCGAGTCGGAGGGGTGGAGCTAAAGGCCGCGACCTCCGAGACAACCGCTCAATCGGCCGTGGATCAGGTCCGGACTCTCGAGCAGCGAGTCCGGACCTTGGAAAATCATATTGACGACCTCGATAATCGAGGTCGCCGAAAAAATATTCGTTTGCTGGGCCTTCCCGAACGGGAAGAGGAAGGCCAGCTTACAGCATTCCTTGAGCAGTGGCTGCCACAACTTTTAAATCTGCAAGCTGGATCAGGCCAGGTAAGGGTGGAATGGGCCTACCGGGTCGCAATACGCGGGCCCGGCTCGAACCAGCGCCCACACCCGGTCCTGTTCCGTCTGCAGAGCTACAGGGAGAGGCAGATACTCCTAGAAGCCTCTAGAAATCTCGGAAAAGACCCCCAAGCTATGATCTACAAAGGATCCAAGATCATGCTATTTCAGGACTTTTCCCAGGCTCTGGTTCGAAAGAGGAAGGCATTCGACGAGGTGAAGAAGCGTTTAAGGGACTTAAATGTTCAGTACTCCTTACGCTACCCAGCGATGTTACCCTTTAACCATGAAGGATCCGTATATAACTTTGGATCACCAGAAAAGGCTAAGGAATTCTTGGACTCTCTTAGATAAACTGTCTGCCTTTCTCCCCCCCCCCCCCCCGCTTTGGTTTATATCCCCTCCCTTTTTTTTTTCTCTTACCTTACTGCTTAATATTATCATGGGGGGTGGGGAGAGGGATTTGATTTTCTCCCCCTCCCCCCCCCCCCCCTTGGAGTTGTTTTCTGTTATTATTTTATGTATATATGAGGGATGTATGTATATGTGTGTGTATGTTTGTATGTGTGTGTATATATATATATATATATATATATATATGTGTATGTATATATATATATGTATATATATATAAGCTGGGGGATTTGGTTAGTGTTGGTGGGGGGTGGTGGTTACCTTATTCGATTTTACCTCTGTCTTTAGGAGCGGGCTTGTTTTCCCTTCGTTATTTTGTATTATCATATTTAATTATTATTTGTTGAAGTGGTAATTTTATAGTTATATGTTTATATATGGTATTAACATTACCAAATATACCCAAGTGTTGGTATGGGTGGGGGTTGGGTGCTCACTGTTAACTCTAGCTTTGAATTCTCCTCATTTTATTGAGGAGTGCCTGGGTCAAGGGTGGGGCATTGGTTGGGAGAGGATATGAGGGATTTTTGGAGAGGAAGTGACGCCCCCTGGGAACAAGGGGGAAAGTCTCCACTTAGATACGTTTATATTTTTTTTATTTAGAAATAGTTTTTTACTGTATTGTTGTGGGTGTATCAAAGAGGCTTTATTTTTGTAAATTTTACATGTTCCACGCTCGGGATGTTCTGGATAGGGTTCCCCCTCCCGAGGGGTCTCGGATTGGCCCAGAGGATTATGGTTGATCAGTCGGTTAAGTGGTGCACCTGGAATGTCAAGGGGAGTAATTCGCCACTCAAAAGGAATAAAATATTATCAAATCTTAAGAAGGAAAGAGTTGATATAGCTCTCCGACAGGAGACACACCTGTCAGATAAAGAACACTTGAAATTACGACAGGGCGGATTTGATCAGGCCTTTTTTTCTTCTTTTAGCTCAAAAAGCAGGGGAGTTGTTATTCTTGTTCGGAAGAATTTCCCTTTCAAAATCCTAAAGCAGATAAAAGATGAATCTGGACGATATATCTTGATTAAAGCCCTCATAAATGGAGAGGAATATGGGATTTTAAATTTGTACTGCCCCCCGGCACACCCCTTTAAATTTATAACGGAAGCCTTTTCAAAATTGATGGCTTTTGATGCCCGTCATATAATTATAGGGGGAGACTTTAATTGTATTATGGATCCGGAAATAGACAGGATTCCCAAGAGTACTGCAGGAGTATCTCCCAGATCTAGACAATTGATGGATCTGAACAAAGAATTAGGATCAGTAGATGTATGGGGATGTCTTCATCCACAGGGTAGAGATTTTTCTTTCTACTCTAATCCACATAAATGTCATACCAGAATTGATATGTTTTTTGCCCCCTCGATTTTTTTAAATTCCATATCATCCTGTAAAATAGGTAATATAGCAATTTCTGACCACGCTGCTGTATATATGGAAACTAAGGCGAGGAACAGTGGGACATCCCCTCGGCATTGGCGTATGGACCCCTTCTTAATGAAAGATAGTAAATTTGTAAAGTACTTCTCTCAAGAATTTAAAACTTTTTTAGAAATTAATTCAGGTACAGCTAGCAACCCGTCAATGATGTGGGAGACCATCAAAGCTTACACGCGAGGCTTGATCATCTCCTACTCAGCGACCCAGAAGAAATTAAAGGGAGAACAACAGCGTCTGCTTGAAGCCCGCTTAAAAGCGGCTGAAACAGCATACACTGATAGACCTTCTATTATTAAATTGCAAAGGATTACAGCTCTTAGGACAGCTCTAAACACTACACTTACTCAAACGGCTAAGAGGGAAATATTATTTGCAAAGCAAAGGTTATATGAATATGGCGACAAACCGGGTAGATACTTAGCATTTCTTGCAAAGAAAAAAAAGGCCCCTCAGACTATTATGTCTATCAAGGAAAGTACGGGTATTTTGACTCATGATCATAAAAAGATTAATGCGACCTTTAGAGAATTCTATTCTGAGTTATATAAATCACAGGATTGTGAAGATAGGACGAAGAGGATGCAGTCATTTTTAAAAAATTTGACTTTTCCAGACCTAACTCCGGAACAAGTATCGGTTCTAAATGCTCCTCTTACACCCCAAGAAATAGTTGATGCAATTAGGCAACTTCAAAATGGTAAGGCACCGGGCCCAGATGGCTTTCAAGCTGAATTCTATAAAGAATTTACAGAAATACTGGCTGGTCCACTTATGGACATGTATAACTATGCATATAGTCAGGGCTGTCTCCCGCCTTCGCTGAAAGAGGCAAATATCTCTCTTATCCTTAAAAAAGGAAAGGACCCAGAAGATTGTACATCATACAGACCAATATCCTTGCTAAATGTAGATTTTAAAATCCTCTCTAAAACGTTAGCACTGAGACTAGAAAGGATACTGCCACATATTATAAAGGAGGATCAGACGGGGTTTATTAAGGGCCGTAGATCATCCAATAATGTTAGAAGGGCTCTGAATATGATTCAAGCTTGTCATCAGGGAAAGATACCAGGAGTAGTGGTTTCATTAGACGCGGAAAAGGCATTTGATAGGGTCGAATGGTCATATTTGTTTTACACATTGGAGAGGTTTGGTGTTGGACAGGTGTTTACCAAATGGGTCTCAACATTGTATAGTGATCCCAAAGCAGTTGTGGTTACCAATGGATTAGGCTCGGATAGCTTCAGTGTGGGTAGGGGCTGCCGTCAGGGATGTCCCCTCTCGCCATTGTTATTCACGCTAATAATTGAACCACTAGCAGAAGCTATACGAGCTGATCCTAATATAGTGGCCCCAAGTATTGGTACAGGTAAACATAAAATTACCCTTTATGCAGATGATGTTCTTCTATTCCTCAGTAACCCTTTGATGTCCATACCTCGCTGAATCCAAGTTATTAATACATTTAGTGCATTCTCAGGCTATAAAATTAATTTTTCAAAATCGGAGGCTATGCCAATGGGTGGCCTTGCTGTGATACCCCACTTAGCGGACGGTTCCCTTTTTCCCTTTCGCTGGTCCCTGGAGGGTTTCTTATATTTAGGCATTTTTATTACTCCAGTATTTGGTCAGTTGTATAAGGCTAATTTTGTGTAT